>NW_015389393.1:0-3069 GCF_001527695.2 Protobothrops mucrosquamatus
GTGTTACCTAGTTGGGTCACGAAACGTCTGCAAGGAAACTGCCCAGCTCAGAGAGCACCAAGAACCCCACAGTCCTCCTCCTCTTCCTCCTCCTCCTCCTCTTCTTCTTCCTCCTCCTCCCCCCTCCTCCTCCTCCCCCTCAAAAACCTCCCTCCCTTCTAGCGCTGATGGTGTTACCTAGTTGAGTCACGAAACGTCTGCAAGGAAACCATCCAGCTGAGAGAGCACCAGGGACCCCACAGTCCTCTTCCTCCCCTCCTCCTCCTCTTCCTCTTATTCCTCCTCCTCCCCCCCCTCCTCCTCGTCCTTCTCCTCCTCAAAAACTCCCTCCCTTCTAGCGCTGATGGTATTACCTAGCTAGGTCATGAAACGTCTGCAAGGAAACAACCCAGCTCAGAGAGCACCAAGGACCCCACAGTCCTCCTCCTCCTCTTCTTCCCTTCTAGCACTGATGATGTTACCTAGTTGGGTCACCAAACGTCTGCCAGGAAACCGCCCAGCTCAGAGGGCACCCAGGACCTCATCCTTTCAACCCTAAGCTACAAATATTCTCCTTTTTTTCCTCCTTGCGCATCCTGGTTGAAAAAACCTCAAACTTGCTGGGCCAAAGATGGACAGCATTGCGAAGCTCTCCCATTCCCGAAGCCTTCTCAATCCCTTCCTGCGAGACCCCCACCCATTCCCCCACCCCTTCCCGGCTCTGTATCCCCCCAGCCCGGCCATCACCCCCTTTTCTTGACACCTCCATAAAAGGGAGATTAATTTAGGCCGAGGAGGAGATTATGCAAAGGCGAGAGGGATTCCCTTTTTGTTCTGGGGATCTGTGCCAGAGCAAGCCGGCATTGTGGGGGAGCCTCTCCAATCCCCCCTGCTCAAAAGAGCTGACGCTAAGCCCCCAATTAAGAGGAAATTAAGGGCGCTACGGCCGGGACCTCCCACCAGCGCAAAAGTTTTGAGATATTAAAAAAAACCGTCCAAAGGACCCCTTTTTTTTCTCTCCTTGGCTCCGTTTCGTGCCGACACGGGAGAAGCACTCAGGACAACTGTGTGTGGTTAAAAAAAACGTGCACCGAGTTGGCAAGCTCGACTGTACGAATTTAGAGAAAAGAAGGTTTCTTTGTCGTTGTTTCTTTATTACGTTTTTTTTTAGGCTGCCCACCTCCCCTCTGAGGGGACTCTGGGCGGCTCACCGATTCCAAAAAGACGAAGAGAAAGAGGTCAATGAAAGAGAAGATTGGTAGCTGAGGGTGGAAATGAAGGATGCAGACAGCTAAATAATGTCCTGAGTGCGAGAAGTGCGAGTCTTCTAGCATTGATGAGGTTCCCTAGTTGGGTCGTAAAACGTCTCCAAGAAAACCACCAAGCACAGAGAGCACCAAGGAACCCACAGTCCTCCTCCTCCTCCTCCTCCTCTCCACAAACCTAACTCCTTTCTACCACTGATGATGTTACTTAGTTGGGTAATGAAACGTCTGCAAGAAAACTACCCAGCTCAGAGAGCACCAGGGACCCCACAGTCCTGTCCTCCTCCTCCTCCTCCTCCTCCTCCTCCTCCTCCTCCTCTCTGCTAACCCCTCTCCCTTCTAGCATTGATGATGTTACCTAGTTGGGTCATGAAACGTCTACAAGAAACCACCAAGGACAGAGAGCACCAAGGACCCCCCAATCCTCCTCCTCCTCCTCCTCCTCCTCCTCCTCCTCTCTGCAAACCCCTCTCCCTTCTAGCACTGATGATGTTACCTAGTTGGGTCATGAAACGTCTACAAGAAACCACCAAGGACAGAGCACCAAGGACCCCACAGTCCTCCTCCTCCTCGTCCTCCTCCTCCTCCTTCTCCTCCTCGCAAACCCTCTCCCTTCTAGCACTGATGATGTTCCCTAGTTGGGTCATGAAACGTCTGCAAGAAAACCAACCAGCTCAGAGAGCACCAAGGACCCCACAGTCCCCTCCTCCTCCTCCTCCTCCTCCTCCTTCCAATCCCCACCCCCTTCTAGCACTGATATTGTTCCCTAGGTGGGTCATGAAACGTCTGCAAGAAAACCGCCCAGCTCAGAGAGCGTGAAGGACCTCTCAAACAGAAACATAATTAAAATGTTAAAACTATACCAAAAAAATTTGACATTAAGAGACGGGGAATATATCCAGTTTTGTTTCTACTTGCTTCATCCCCGGTGTACGCGTTCCCACACCACTCCAAAAAGCAACCTCATGGCGCCCCAACTCACTTCACCGGGTTGTGCATATGCCCCAGGTTGCGCATGCATAATACAGGTAGTCCCCGACGTACATTTCATTTAATGACCGTGCAAAGCGACAGCGACCCTGAAAAAGGGGACTTACGACACTTTATGACGGCTGCAGTGTCCCAGAGTCATGCTCTTTATGGCATGGGGTCATGTGATCATTTGTTCGTAACTGGCTCAATCGTGGCCGTAAATCAAGGACTACTGGTACAGAATAACAGAGCTGGAAGGGACCTTGGAGGTCATCTAGTCCAACCCCCTGCTCAAGCAGGAGACCCTTGCAGAATCACAGAGTTGGAAGGGACCTTGGAGGTCATCTAGTCCAACCCCCTACCCAAGCAGGAGACCCTTGCAGAATCACAGAGTTGGAAGGGGCCTTGGAGGTCATCTAGTCCAGCCCCCATGCCCAAGCAGGAGATCCTTTCACAATCACAGACTTGGAAGGGACCTTGGAGGTCATCTAGTCCAACCCCTCTGCCCAAGCAGGAGACCCTTGCAGAATCACAGAGTTGGAAGGGGCCTTGGAGGTCATCTAGTCCAACCCCTCTGCCCAACCAGGAGACCCTTGCAGAATCACAGAGTTGGACGGGGCCTTGGAGGTCATCTAGTCCAACCCCCCTGCCCAAGCAGGAGACCCTTTCAGAATCACAGACTTGGAAGGGACCTTGAAGGTCCTCTAATCCAACCTCCATGCCCAAGCAGGAGACCCTTGCAGAATCACAGAGCTGGAAGGGACCCTGGAGGTCATCTAATCCAACCCCCCTGCCCAAGCAGGAGACCCTATACCATTCGGGATAAACGGCTGTCCAATCTCTTCTTGAAAGC
>NW_015389393.1:3325-14764 GCF_001527695.2 Protobothrops mucrosquamatus
GCAGGAGACCCTTTCAGAATCACAGACTTGGAAGGGACCTTGAAGGTCCTCTAATCCAACCTCCATGCCCAAGCAGGAGACCCTTGCAGAATCACAGAGCTGGAAGGGACCCTGGAGGTCATCTAATCCAACCCCCCTGCCCAAGCAGGAGACCCTATACCATTCGGGATAAACGGCTGTCCAATCTCTTCTTGAAAGCCTCCAGCCATGGAGATAAGACATTCCGCTGATTAATTGTCCTCGCTGTTTCGGATGGTCAATAAAGAAATTGTCATATAAGTCAAGGATTCCCGGTATATTTCATTTTCATCCAAGCCCTGAATTTTAAATTCTTTTTCATCCGACATATCCTCTTCCGGATGCCGTTGCTAAAATAACAAGAAAGGAAATGAAACACGCAGAGGCTTCGCATGCTAAAATAAAACCGAACAGGCGTCCTGGGGCTGAGCCTTCGTTTTGCAGCTGGAGAGGAGCAGATAAGCTGAGCATCCCCCCCCCCCCCGCTATCAGGATTGCTGGCTACCCAGGGCGTTGCTGCTGGTCACAAATGGCTTCGGCTTTATTTTATCTGGACATTTGGTTCCTTCCTTTTGCAGGAAGAAGCCACAAAAGGCAACTGGTCAGGATAAATCAATCAAGCTAGGCTGGGAGTAACAGCCAGCCGCGTTGCAGGGGTGGGGGAGAGAAATTTCTCCAGCCGGTGATGGCTCATGAAACATTAACTGGGTTTTGTTTTGTTTTGTTTTGTTTTTTCAAAATTGCTCCTCCCCACGTTTTCGGTCAACTTCAAATGTTAACGGAGGCTCTTGCTAAAAAATCTCTCCATCCTTGCATAAGCCTATGAAGGATGGCTGCTGGAATTGGGTGTGTCCAGTTTAACGAAGAGAAGGACGAGGGGGGACAGGATAGCAGTCTTCCAGTATCTCAGGGGCTGCCCCAAAGAAGAGGGAGTCAAGCTATTCTCCAAAGCGCCTGAAGGCAGGACAAGAAGCAACGGATGGAAACTAATCAAGGAGAGAAGCAGCCTGGAACTAAGGAGAAACTTCCTGACAGTTAGAACAATTAACCAGTGGAACAACCTGCCTCCAGAAGCTGTGAATGCTCCAACACTGGTGAAGAAGAGATTGGACAGCCATTTGTATGAAATGGTCTAGGGTTTCCTGCCTGAGCAGGGGGTTGGACTAGAAGACCTCCAAGGTCCCTTCCAACTATTCTATTCTATTCTATTCTATTCTATTCTATTCTATTCTATTCTATTCTATTCTATTCTATTCTCTATATTCTATTCTATTCTCTATATTCTATATCAGTGATGGCAAACCATTTAGAGACTGAGTGCCCAAACTGCAACCCAAAACCCACTTATGCATCGTGGTGGGTGTGGCCAATTGGGTGGGCGTGGCCCATTGGGTGGGCATGGCTGCGGTGGTAACGGCAGGCTGGGTGGGACTAAAAAGTTCAATCAATCAATTTCAACTTTGCAAGATCTTTTTTTTTCCTGCGAGAAGTTGAAATTGACTGATTGAATCTTTTTTTTTTTTTTTTTGCACATGGCGGCGGAGACCTAAAGCGAAAAGGTTTTATGAAACCCAGCTGAAGGCCTAGGGCGACGGCGCGCGTGCCCATAGAGAGGGCTCTGAGTGCCGCCTCTGGCATCGGTGCCATAGGTTCGCCACCACTGTTCTATATTCTATATTTTATATTCTATATCAGTGATTTTATTATAAAATAATAAAAATAAAGAAAAATAAAATAGATAAAATAAACAATAAACAATAAAATAAAATGACAAAATAAAATAAAAAAATAAAAATAACTAAAATAAAAAAATAAAAATAACTAAAATAAAATAAAATAAAAACAACTAAAATAAAATAAAATAAATAAATAAAATATAAAATAAAATTATATAATGGTCCTCAGCAGAGGGGGTTCGTTTCTTGCACCTCTTGACCCCCCCACAAAGGACGCCTCCAACTGCTTCGGCGATTCCCAGCCAAAAGGCCCCTATGAAATGCATCACTTCTCTTCTTTGATGGCTTTAATGGAACCCAAGGAAGCTCAAAGCATAAAACCCCAATGTCCGAATCTTCTCCTCCCCTGTGAAATCTCCTCACTGAGGACCAGCAGAACGATTGCACAGTAAACGTTGTCTCGTGTAGAAAGCGTTGCTGCTTCACTCGCCGCCAGCCTTTCCAGCCAAACAAAATGTACCATCGTTCTTTTTTTCAAAAAAAAAATACATTCTTAAAAAAGATTCACTCCCACAGCCTAAAACACACTTCGGCGTCGTGTATTCACCAAATCTCGTAGCAACAGAAATCAGACATTTTCTGCAATGGAATATTTTTTTTTAAAAAAAAAATGTCGAGTAGAAGAGAGGAGTCGCTTCTAAAGGGCCCTGTGGGGATGGCTAGGGAATTCTGGGAATTGAAGTCCACCTGCTTGGGCAGGGGTAGGCAACCTTGGCTCTTTTATGACTCGTGGACTTCAACTCCCAGAATTCCTCTGCCAGCGTGGCTCAGCTTGGAAACCTCTCCCTTTCCCCTCAGCAGGGCTGGCTCAGGAATTCTGGGAGTTGAAGTCCATGAGTCATAAAAGGGCCACGGTTGCCTATCCCTGTCCTAAGTCCTCCTGTTCTGAGCCTCCTAGGCCAGAGGTAGGCAACCTTGGCTCTTTTATGACTGGTGGACTTCAACTCCCAGAATTCCTGAGCCAGCATGGGGGAACTATGGCCCCTTCATGACTCGTGGACTTCAACTCCCAGAATTCCTGAGCCAGCATGGGGGAACTATGGCCCCTTCATGACTCGTGGACTTCAACTCCCAGAATTCCTGAGCCAGCTTGGCTCAGCTTGGAAACCTCTCCCTTTCCCCTCAGCATGGCTGGCTCAGGAATTCTGGGAGTTGGAGTCCACAAATCATAAAAGAGCCCAGATTGCCTACCCCTGTGCTAGGGGATTTAGGGGACTGGAGGCGAAATCATACGAAGAAGAACGGTTGCAGGAACTGGGTATGTCTAATTTAATGAAAAGAAGGACTGGGGAGGGGGGACACGATAGCAGTATTCCAGTATTTGAGGGGCTGTCCCAAAGAAAGGGAGGGGGTCAACCTATTTTCCAAAAGACCTGAAAGCAGGTTGAGAAGCAATGAATGGAAACTGACCAAGGAGAGAAGCAACCTGGAATTAAGGAGAAACTTCCTAACGGGGAGGACAATTAACCAGTGGAACGACTTGCCACCAGAAATCGTGGGCACTCCATCACTGGAAACTTTTAAGATGCTCCATTACTGGAGGTTTTTAAGAAGAGACTGGACAGCCACTTGTCTGAAAGGGTACTATAGGACCTCCTGCTTGAGCAGGGGGTTGGACTAGAAGACCTCCAAGGTCCCTTCCAACTGTATTATTATTATTATTATTATTATTATTATTATTATTATTATTATTATTATTATTATTATTATTATTATTAATTATGTGAGTCATTTGCCAAGCATCTGTTCTTCTGTCTTCAAGGTTGAGAAAGGCTGGTCCAGATCTTGCAGTTCCAGAATTTGATTGATCTGCCCCCTTGATCAGGATAGGTTTGAGCTTGACCCAGACCACGTGGAGCAGAGACAAAGGCAGCCCAAGGAAGGAACACCTAATCGGGTGTTTTGGAGATACTGTTAGTGTTTAATAATAATAACTCGTCGCTCCCATGTAACACCGCTCCCATGTAACACCGCTGCTGCGTGAGCTGCATTGGCTGCCGGTGGCCTTCCGGGTGCGCTTCAAGGTGTACTGGTAGTAGAAATTCCGCGAGGTACCGTAGCCTGGCCCTATAGAAGCTCTGGCGGAAGACGGCGTCTAATGGAGGGTAGCCGGACATGCGAGGGTGTCCCACCCAGAGGAGTCCCACGGCATCCGGTCTGTCACGGCCGACCGCTGGGGTTCCCCCTCCCGGAAGAGACACCCTCGAGGGTGGGAGACCTTACTTGAACCCCCAGAGATCAGGGTGATCCCTGATCTCCCTTCCTTCCGCCGCGCCCTTAAGACATGGCTATTCCAACTTGCAGGACTGGCCTAGGGGAAAATTTTTAATGGGGGTTTTAAAGTAATTTTTAACTACTAAACCAATTATTAATATTTGTTTTTAATTATGTTTTTAATTTGTAGTTTTTTGTGATTGTATTTTATCTGGTTGTTAGCCGCCCTGAGTCCGCAAGGAGAAGGGCGGGATATAAATTAAATTAATAAATTAATAAATAAATAAATAAATAAATAAAAATAATAATAGTAGTAGTAGTAGTAGTAGTAGTAGTAAAGTTGGAAGGGACCTTGGAGGTCATCTAGTCCAACCCCCTGCTCAAGCAGGAGGTCCTATACCATCTCAGACAAGTGACTGTTCAGTCTCTTCTTTAAAATCTCCAGTCATTCTTTTCATTAAATTAGACCCCCTGCTACTGTTAGATATTTGTTTAGTGACCGCTGAAAGTTACATTAGTGAAAACCATCCTCAGACCTATGACTGTAGCAACACCCTCACATTCCCGTGATCAAAAATCCGGGCACTCGGCAACAAGCTCGTATTTATGACGGTCGCAGCGTCCCGGGGTTCACGCAATCTCCGTTTACGACCTTCCCAGCTGAATCCCGACGCGCAAAGTCCATGGGGGAAGCTAGTTCCACTTAACAACCAGATGAGTCGTTTAATGGCAACGATTCTTTTAACGGCAAAAGAGGCCATCCAAGCGGGCAGGAATCATTTAACAACAGTCCTGTTTAACAGCCGAAAGTCTATTCTCAATTGTACGTACGTTGAGGACTACTATGATGGTGGCTTGATTTGGCCAGCCTCGGTCGTAGCCTCCCACCTTGCTCCCACCCAGGGCCAATGCGAGTAAAACTGAGAGGTTAAAAAATAATAATAATAATAGAAGTGAATATGGTCTCCACAATATTAGGATATTAACATGCTTAAAATGGCTAATGTGGATCTATGGATGGGGAGCGAGCAGAAATAACTGTGAGCAAGTAACTTATTAACAGGGCTGTTGCATTAAACTCATAAAACACTATTTATGGTAGCGATTGTCTAAATAAATGCAGCAGCTGCTGTACTTTACCAAAAGGGAAGGCCGCGAGAACTAAATATCTAATTAACAGGGAAAAGCAAAGCAAAAAAAAACCCCTCCCCCTGGAGCTGAAGCTCCGGGTGACTCCGGGGCCACGGAGCTTCCTTGGCAAAAAATTTAAAGAAGTTTTTTTCCACACAGGAAAAAGTCGAGGAAATCTCGGCCCAGCCTGTCGCCCTCTTACCCCCCCTCCCTCCTGCTGGCACCTGGGCAGGCACCTGGTCAAGGTGGATGAGGCTCAGAACACTGCTGAGGTTGGAGCCTGTTTGGATAGCCTCTGGAGGTGCTCTGCTCCGGGTATCGTCCTGGCTACAGTCTGGCCCTGCAGCCCTGGACCTCTGGGAAGGATGAGGTGACCCCGAGAGAGACAGACAAATAAAATGGATGGATGGATGGGGATGGGATGGGATAGGGAAGAAGCAATGGATGGAAATTATCAAGGAGAGAAGCAACCTAGAACTAAGGAGAAACCTCCTGACAGTGAGAACAAATAACCAGTGGAACCACCTGCCTCCAGAAGCGGTGGATGCTCCAACACTGGAAAGAAGAGACTGGACAGCCATTTGTCTGAAATGGTATAGGGTTGCCTGCCTGAGCAGGGGGTTGGACTAGATGACCTCCAAGGTCCCTTCCAACATCATCATCATCATCATTATTATTATTATTGGGATGGGGAAGGGATGGGAGGATAGATCAGGGGTCCCCAATGCCCGGTCTGTGGACGAGGCGTTGGGGACCCCTGATCTATCCATCCATCTCATCCCTTCCGGTTCAGAAACTGGGCCACGCAAAGAAGCAAAGGACCATCCACGGGATGCAGGCAGCATGTGAAACCACACGCCTCCCCCCTCCAGTCCGTGGGAAAATCTCTCTCCACGGAACCGATTCCTGATGCCGAAAAAGTTGGGGGCCACTAGGACAGATGTCAGAGATAAATAGATGAGATAGAGAGACTGATAAAGAGAGACACAGATGGGTGAGATGGATGGATGACATGGATGGATGGATGGAATGGAATGGAAGAATAGATGAATGAATATAGGTGAATGGAGAGAGAGAGAGGAGAGAGAAGATAGAAATAGAGCTAGACCAGGAGTAGGCAACCTTGGCTCTTTTATGACTCGTGGACTTCAACTCCCAGAATTCCTCAGCCAGCATGGGGGAAACTTTGGCCCCCTCATGACTCGTGGACTTCAACTCCCAGAATTCCTCAGCCGTTATGGCTCAGCTTGGAAACCTCTCCCTTTCCCCTCAGCATGGTTGGCTGAGGAATTCTGGCAGTTGAAGTCCACGAGTCATAAAAGAGCCAAGGTTGCCTACCCCTGAGCTAGATGAATGAAATGGACAGACAGGCAGATAGATAAGATAGGATAGAAATATAAAGAGATAGAGGGAGGGAGGAATGGGATGGATGATGGATGAACAGATAGAGATGGATGAGACTGAGAGATTGAGAGACACACAGATTGGGTGAGATGGATGGATAGATGGATGGATGGATGACAGGAATGGAATGGATGAATAGATGAATGAATATAGGTGAATGGATAAAGAGAAAGAGAGATAAGATAGAAATGTAGACAGATGGGTGGATAGACAGGCATGGTAGACAGATAGGATAGAAATATATAGAGATATAGATGGATGTGATGGATGGATGGATGACATGGATGGAATGGATGAATACATGAATGGATATAGGTGAATGGATAAAGAGAAAGAGAGATTAGAAATGTAGACAGATGGATGGATAGACAGGCATGGTAGACAGATAGGATAGAAATATATAGAGATATAGATGGATATGATGGATGGATGGATGACATGGATGAATAGATGGATGGATATAGGTGAATGGATAAAGAGAAAGAGAGATAAGATAGAAATATAGATGGATGGATGGACAGACAGGCATGGTAGACAGATAGGATAGAAATATATAGAGATATGGATGGATGGATGGATGGATGGATAAATGGATGGATGGATGACAGGGATGGAATGGATGAATGGATATAGGTGAATGGATATAGGTGAATGGATAAAGCAGTGTTTCTCAACCTTGACAATTTTAAGGCATGTGGACTTCAACTCCCAGAATTCCACAGCCAGCATTGCTGGCTGTGGAATTCTGGGAGTTGAAGTTCACATGCCTTAAAATTGTCAAGGTTGAGAAACACTGGGATAAAGAGAGAGATAAGATAGAAATATAGACGGATGTGATGGATGGACAGGCATGGTAGACAGATAGGATGGAACTATATAGAGATATAGATGGATGTGATGGATGGATAGATGGATGGATGACAGGGATGGAATGGATGAATAGATGAATGAATATAGGTGAATGGATAAAAAGAGAGATAAGATAGAAATATAGATGGATGGATGGATGGATGGATGGATGGACAGGCATGGTAGACAGACAGGATAGAAATATATAGAGATATAGATGGATGGATGGATGGATGGATGGATGGATGGGTGGGTGGGTGGGTGGGTAGATGGATGGATGGATGGATGGATGGTGAGATAGGCACTTCGCCCCAAGGCTTAATTGGCCTGAACCTGGACAAAAACAAGACGGAGCATCCAAATTAAATCAATATGACCGAGAGTGGGGCCTTTTCTTTTCAGCTGAGAAAGCCCATTATGTTTTTAGCCAGCTAGAGAGAAACTGCCTTCGGAATGCACACACAACGTGTGTCTTCATTAAATATAAGTCCGTCTCAATTTACCAGCTATGTGTCGGTGTGCTCTCTGTCTACCTCTTTACAGTCGTAATTCCCTTTTTTACCTCCGCCGTGACGTCGCTAAGTAGATGGACTTTTTTTTTTGTCCTCTGCCTTAATTTCATCTAACAAACGAACCGCAAGAAAGGCACGCATAGCTCCAAAGGAAAACTTGGCGCGAGGGGGACCGCCGTCCTCTCTCTCTCTCTCTCTCTTTTTCCAGAGCAACACAGGTATGCCAGCACCTGCAAAAATTAAAATATCCCAAGGAGGAATAAAAGGAGGACGTAATATATTAACAGGCCAATCGGCCTGTTGTCAATACTTCTAAAAATGTAGAACGGGCATAAAGCGATTTTCTGTAAACGCTTTAAAAATAGCGAGGCAACCATTAAAAGGCAGCGCGGATGGGCAGGATGAAGTCAAACTTATCTTATTTCATCTTTTAACAATAACAATAACAGAGTGGGAAGGGACCTTGGAGGTCATCTAGTCCAACCCCCTGCTCAAGCAGAACCTATAACATTTCAGACAAATGGCTGTCCAGTCTCTTCTTAAAAACTTCCAGTGTTGGAGCACTCACCGCTTCTGGAGGCAGGTTGTTCCACTGGTTAATTGTTCTGACTGTCAGGAAGTTTCTCCTTAGTTCTTTTGATCGGGTGGCTTCCTTAGTAGATTGTAGGAATGCGGCTGACATAATATATCTTGGCCAGTAAATGATTTTAATACAGTGTTTCTCAACCTTGGCAACTTTGAGACCTGTGGACTTCTACTCCCAGAATTCCCCAGCCAGCATAGGAATTCTGGGAGTTGAGATACACATGTTTTTTTAAAAGTTGCCATGGTTGAGACGCTGATTTCATAAAACATCACACTACATTCTGAATACAAGTGAATTAAAAGTGTGGGCAATCCAGAAAGGATTAGGCAACACCCAAACTATTCCAATGCATTCTGATAACCTAGCTTTATTACAGATTTTAGAAACATTATATATAATAATACAAACTTCAAACTTTATGCCCGTTTCCCACCCACAAGGCTAAGAGTGGGCCATTACTTTTTTTTTAAAGTTATGGATGGATGGATGGATGATGAGATAGATAGATAGATAGATAGATAGATAGATAGATAGATAGATAGATAGATAGATAGATAGTAATAGTAAAGTTGGAAGGGACCTTGAAGGTTATCTAGTCCAACCCCCTGCTCAGGCAGGAAACCCTATACCATTTCGGACAAATGGCTGTCCAGTCTCTTCTTAAAAACTTCCAGTGTTGTGAGTGATGAGATGGATGGATGGATGGATGGATGGATGGATGGATAGACAGACAGACAGACAGATAGACGATAGATAGACATACAGACATACAGACAGACAGACAGATAGAATGGATAGACAGACAGACAGACAGACAGACAGACAGACAGACAGACAGACAGACAGACAGACAGACAGACAGACATGGATGGATGGATGGATGGATGGATGGATGGATAGATAGATAGATAGATAGATAGATAGATAGATAGATAGATAGATAGATAGATAGATAGATAGATAGATAGATAGAGATGGATGGATGATGAGATAGATAGACAGACAGACAGACAGACAGACAGACAGACAGACAGACAGACAGACAGACAGACAGAGATACTGGTATAGAGAAATTGATAGACATAAGGATAAAATGGATGGATGAGATGGATGAATGTAGGTGAAAGATGGAGACAGATAAGATAGAAATAGACAAATGAGATGGATGAGATGGATGAGATAGGTGAGATGGATGGATGGATGGATGGATGGATGGATGGATGGATGGATGGATGGATAGATAGATAGATAGATAGATAGATAGATAGATAGATAGATAGATAGATAGATAGATAGATAGATAGATAGATAGATAGATAGATAGATATAGACAAAAAGAAACAAAGACAGACGCCTGAGATGGATGGATGGGTCGGTGGGTTTATAATTTTAGTTATTCGTTCATGTTGTTAACTATTTGGAGTGTCACTGTATTGTAGAAAGGCACAACTAAGCACATCAATAAAAACATGACTTAAGGACAGGGGCTACTGTGCAAGGAAGTAGGTCTCAAAACGATTTGAGCTGAAATGCTTTTTTTGATCCCATATAATGAAGAATGCTGAAATATGCATACATGCATAGACATACCCACCCACACACACGCACAAACACACACACACACAGCAAGACATACCCAAGGAAGCAAACTAAAAAGGAATATGGAAAGAAATGGTATTTCTTCTTTAAAAAAAAAGATTTTGCAAAAAAAAATTCTTTTAAAGAATAACTACCCTCGTTTCTAACACTTTCCATTTATTTGTGTATGTTACAGACCACCCCAATCCATTACAACTCCTGAGCACATTCCTGTCATATGGAAAGAATATTAATATAAAGTAATATAGCGTTGAAGAGAGCCAGTTTAGTCTAGTGGTTAAAACCTTGACCCAGAAGCCAGGAGACTGTGAGTTCTAGTCCCACCTTAGGCATGAAGCCAGCTGGGTGACTTTGGGCCAATCACCAGGAGACGGTGAGTTCTAGTCCCGCCTTAGGCATGAAAGCATCTGGGTGCCTGGGTCATCCTATCTCAGCCCATCTACCTCACAAGGTTGTTGTTTGGGGAAAATAGGAGAAGGAATGAGTATTAGATATGTTTGCTATTTTGAGTTGAGAAAAAGTGCAGAGCAACTAAGATGATTAAAGTCCTGGAGACTAAAACATAAGAAGAACGGCTGCAGGAATTGGGTATGGCTAGTCTAGAGAAAAGAAGGACTAGGGGGGACATGATAGCAGTCTTCCAGTATCTCAGGGGCTGCCCCAAAGAAGAGGGAGTCAAGCTGTTCTCCAAAGCGCCTGAAGGCAGGACAAGGAGCAATGGGTGGAAACTAACCAAAAAGAGAAGCAACCTAGAACTAAGGAGAAACTTCCTGACAGTGAGAACAATTAACCAGTGGAACCACCTGCCTCCAGAAGCGGTGAATGCTCCAACACTGGAAGTTTTTAAGAAGAGACTGGACAGCCATTTGTCTCAAATGGTGCAGGGTGTCCTGACTGAGCAGGGGGTTGGACTAGAAGACCTCCAAGGTCCCTTCCAGCTCTATTCAAATTGAGTTATAATAAATAATAATAAAGGAGGGATAAAAACCAAAGGAATGAAAAGGCAGGCAGTGAAGAAAAATTTCCCATTTTTGCATGACAATTACAGGAATTTCACATGAAAAAAAAAATCACCAGGAGTCACGCTTGGGGTCTCAAAGCAGATTGAGGAACGCAGAAGAGCAAATTTTCAGATAATAATAATAATAATAATAATAATAATAGTAGTAGTAGTAGTAGTAGTAGTAATAGTAATAGTCAGGGCTTTTTTTCAGCCGGAACGCGGCGGAACCGCGTTCCGGCACCTTTTTCCGGGCCGGCCGCACCGGAAATAGCCCCTCCCACACCGGAAATAGCCCCTCCCAAATTTTACTTGCATTCCTGTTCTCTAAAGGGGCGGTCCTAGGGTTTGATGAGGGCGTGGCCAGGTTTGAGTTCCGCCACCTTTTCT
>NW_015389393.1:14807-33166 GCF_001527695.2 Protobothrops mucrosquamatus
GGAACGCGGCGGAACCGCGTTCCGGCACCTTTTTCCGGGCCGGCCGCACCGGAAATAGCCCCTCCCACACCGGAAATAGCCCCTCCCAAATTTTACTTGCATTCCTGTTCTCTAAAGGGGCGGTCCTAGGGTTTGATGAGGGCGTGGCCAGGTTTGAGTTCCGCCACCTTTTCTCCGAGAAAAAAAGCCCTGGTAATAGTAATAGTAGTAATAGTAGTAGTAGTAATAATAGAGTTGGAAGGGACCTTGGAGGTCATCTACTCCAACCCCCTGCTCAGGCAGGAAACCCTATACCATTTCAGACAAATGGCTGTCCAGTCTCTTCTTAAAAACTTCCAGTGTTGGAGCACCCACAGCTTCTGGAGGCAGGTTGTTCCACTGGTTAATTGTCCTCACTGTCAGGAAGTTTCTCCTTAGTTCTAGGTGGCTTCTCTCCTTGGTTAGTTTCCATCTGTTGAGGTCCACAAGTCATAAAAGAGCCAAGGTTCCCCACCCCTACCCTATACCAGTGATGGCGAACCTTTTAGAGACCGAGTGCCCAAACTGCAACCCACTTATGCATCGTCGAGTGCCGGGTGGGTGTGGCCCATTGGGTAGGTGTGGCCCATTGGCTGGGCGTGGCCCATTGGGTGGGCATGGCCGCGGTGGTAACAGCAGACTGGGTGGGACTAAAAAGTTCAATCAATCAATTCCAACATTGCAAGATCTTTTTTTTTCCCGCGAGAAGTTGAAATTGACTGATTGATTGAACCTCTTTTTTTTGCACACGGCGGTGGAGGCCTAAAGCGAAAAGGTTTTATAAAACCCAGCTGAAGGCCTAGGACTGGGGCGACGGCGCATGTGCCCACAGAGAGGGCTCTGAGTGCCGCCTCTGGCACCCCTGCCATAGGTTCACCATCACGGCCCTATACCATTTCGGATAAAGGGCTGTCCAGTCTCTTCTTAAAAACTTCCAGTGTTGGAGCATTCACAGCTTCTGGAGGCAGGTTGTTCCAATTAATGGAGAAGATCTGTCCACAACAAATTAGGAGTTTGGCTTTTCATCTCAGCTATTTCTTCTTTGCTAAGATCCCAGGCAGCTAGCTCAAGCTTCCAATTCTGGAAGAGAAACAGATTGAGGAGGAGGAAGAGGAGGAACGGCTGTGATATTTACCAGAAAGCAGTAAGCTGGATAGAATCCACGTGCTGGCATCTTCAGGTCCACACCACCAAAAAAAATAAAAAATCAAATTGCTTCAGCAAAAGCAGAAAATCAGAGCTGACATGCTGGCTGATTGTATCTTTAAGGTTGCAACCATCCAAGGTCTGGGCTTTAGAAATTATTAGAAATGGGGAGAAGACCGGAAAAAAAGGACTAGCTGGAGTCAAGCCAGAAAATAATAAAATATAAAATATAAAGTAAAATATAAAATATAAAATAAAAAAAAATATATAAAGTATTATAGATAGATGGATGGATGGATGGATGGATGGATGGATGGATAGATATAGATAGATAGATAGATAGATAGATAGATAGATAGATAGATAGATAGATAGATAGATAGATAGATATAAATATATAGATATATATAGATATATAGATATTAATATAAACATATATACTATAGATATAAACATATAGAGATATAGAGATATAAATATAAACATATATATAGATATAAATATATAGAGATATATAGATATATATATAGATATAAATATATAGAGATATATATAGATACAAATATAAATATAAACATATAGAGATATATAGAGATTGATAGAGATATATAGATATAAATATAAATATAAATAGATATATATAAATATCTATATAGATATATATATACAGATATAGATTTTCACAGATACACACACATAAATGTTCAGCTAATCCTGAGCCCCAAATTTCTTTGTTGCTAAGCGAGATGTTTGTCAAGTGATCTTTGCCCCATTTTACGACCTTTCTTGCCACAGTTGTTAAGTGAATCACCCCAGTGGTTAAGTCAGTAACCACGGTCGCTAAGCGAATCCAGCTTCCCCCATTGATTTTGTTCGCCACAAGGTCGCAAAAGGGGATCACGTGCCCCCCCATGGGACACTGCGACCGTCGTAAATATGAGCCAGTTACCAAATGTCTGCATTTTGATCACGTGACCGCAGGGATGCCGCGACGGTCGTAAGTGTGAAAAACAATCGTGCCGCCTTTTTCGGTGCCGTTGTAAATGTGAACGGTCACTAAATGAACTGTCGTAAGTGGAGGGCTACCTGTGGGACACAGGGCCGAGAGCAGCAGCCTTCGGACGCCATCTTTCTCCTTGCATAAAAAGACAAGGACCCCCAAGATAAGATAGATAAGATAACCTTTATTGTCATTTTTATCCTGTGGGCACAATGGCAGACATCAAAAATGAAATTTAGTTGCCCGCTCACAAAGTGAAACACATACATGACAGACCAAATCACCAGGCCTAGATTTAAATCTTTAAGGACAGGGTTTGTTTTTTTTTAAATGCAATGTTTAATTCAAATCCTTGCACATCTCCTTCACCTTTAGAGACCATAAACTCAGGGCCTTCCACTTTGCAGAAAACATGGAAGGGAAACTTTCCTTGGGCCACAGCCCCTTCCCCACTACAACCAGTAGCACAAAACCGCCCGTCCCTCTTGCTCCATTTCCACACGCAGCAAAACCCGAGAAAGATCCATCCACGTTAATAACCCTGGCTTGACAGTTCCCAAAAAATATTTTTTTAAAAAAAGGAATAATAACCCTTCGAGGGAAGATTTCTTCAATTCAAAGAGAGAGCAATGCATTTTCCAGTTTATGCAGCAACGAGAAAAGGGGACGGGGGGACAAATTCTGTCCCCCCACCCATTCCCCAAAAACACACACACCCCAAATGCCTAAAACCAGCCACTTTTTGCTAAATTTAAGCCCTGCTATGCAAACTGCCGGGGTGTCGTTCCCCCCCCCCCCGTCCCCAGGCAATTAGCATCCGACAGCCTAGATGCAGACCAAGGCAACATTTTGCGAGGCGTTCACACGAAAGCAACAACAGGACCACATTTTTGCCAAAACTCTGCACAGCCACACAGGGTGTGCGCCACCCGAGCCAAGAACGGAGAGGTTGGCATCCAGCTGGCATCTTCCAAAGCTCAGACAGGGCAGAGGCAATACGGTATCCATTGGCCCTCTCCAAGCAAGCCACCTGGCCCTTTTGCACAAGCCAACATCAGATCCAGTCTGCCCGGATTTTGGGGGGGGGGAGGGGTCAAGAGGGCCAAGAAGGATGTCCCCCTCCCCAAAGTGGAAACCCTTGCAGAAAAATCAGAGAGAGAGAGAGAGAGAGAGAGAATCAGGCGAGGGATTTCCAAAGCTTGAAACAAGGGAGAGAAATGGACCAGCTGCATATCCATCCTCGCCCTTGGGTGCTCCAAGCGTGTTCCGGGCTTAGCCTCGCACACGCCCGCACCCCCGGCTTCGACACACACACACACACACACCCCACCCAAATGCAGACCTTTGCCCTCTCAATGCACCACCACGCAGCTGCAGCCCACCGGAGCCACGGAAGGCAGGTGCCCATAATTTGCCCTCCCTCCGTGGAGGAGCAGTGCCACCTTCTCCAAGGTCCGTCGCGCACCATGGCGTGCCCGCCTCTGTCGTCCTTCAGAACTCCTTCCTTTGGGGGATCTGAGCAAGGCCCCCCCACATACACACACACATACCCAAGCCCCTTCCTTCCCCCCCCTCCTCACTCGTCCTCCTCCCTGCAGCTTCCATGCTGCTTTTGCACATCTCCGCAAGAGCTTCCATCCGCCCTACCCATCCTTCAGCCCCACTCGGCTGGCTGGCTGGCTGGTGCCCAAGGAAAAAGACACCCCCCCACACACACAGACACACACACACAACCCACACATGTTTCCATACACCCCCCCCCCTTCGCCAGGCCACGGCAACAGCCGGAAAAGCTTGCAACGATCCAGGGCCACAGCCTCAACGCGTGCCAGCCTTTCGGAGGCTCACTTGCAATTCAAATTGCCCCCCCTCGTCCCAAAATCTATTGCGTGCCAGGGGAAAGGAGCCCCTTAAAAACCAGATATCCCCCCCAAATCTTGAAGCCAGATTCCTCCTCCTCCTCCTCCTCCTCCTCCTCCTCCTCCTCCCACCCCCACCCCAGGACATTATAGCAAAGCAATCTGGCCCGGTGGGGGGGGGAAGAGGGAGGAAGCAGCACCTGCTGCAAAAGGATGGGTGAAAGCAGGTGCCATGCCAAGGGGGGGGGTCCCTCCAAAAAGGCCTCCGGGGAAAGGCCGGGGAGGGGGGGAAGGTCAGGTGGAGGAGGCAGAGGCCAGAAGAGGGGGGGGAGCGCAGAATGAAACCCCCTCTGGGGAGCAAGATGAGGTCCTATAGGGGAGCAGCCTATGGACCCCCCCAAGAAGGAGGAAAATGAGGACTGGAGGAGCACCCCCAAAGGGCCCTGCCCCCCCCTTGCAGAGAAGCAGGTCAGGTGCAAGGGAGTAGGGGGGGAGAAGAAAGATTGGGGTGCAAGGGAGGAACCCCAATCCTGGGGGGGGGGCGCTCTGGCTGGGAGGGGGCGCCTCGTCCCAAGGGGGAGGAAGGATTTTGACGCCCCCCAATTAGAGAGGAGGGGGAGTCGAGGGGGGGAGGGGGCTCCTGCAGAGGNCTTACGTGTGTGTTGCACACAGAAGTAATTTATATTCAGGCAGAGTTAAATGGTCGATACACAGCCACACGAGAGACAGATGGAGAAATGTCAGCATTAAGGGAAAAAATGGAGGCGGCACTGCAGCGATTCATCTACCTGAAAAAAAAAACAGGAGACGGAATTAAAGTAGATTGTTTGCTTGGCGTTCTTTCCGTGCGATAGCTCCAAAGGAAAACTTGGCGCAAGGGAGACCGCCGTCCTCTCTCTCTCTCTCTCTCTTTTTCCAGAGCAACACAGGTATGCCAGCACCTGCAAAAATTAAAATATCCCAAGGAGGAATAAAAGGAGGACGTAATATATTAACAGGCCAATCGGCCTGTTGTCAATACTTCTAAAAATGTAGAACGGGCATAAAGCGATTTTCTGTAAACGCTTTAAAAATAGCGAGGCAACCATTAAAAGGCAGCGCGGATGGGCAGGATGAAGTCAAACTTATCTTATTTCATCTTTTAACAATAACAATAACAGAGTGGGAAGGGACCTTGGAGGTCATCTAGTCCAACCCCCTGCTCAAGCAGAACCTATAACATTTCGGACAAATGGCTGTCCAGTCTCTTCTTAAAAACTTCCAGTGTTGGAGCATTCACCGCTTCTGGAGGCAGGTGGTTCCACTGGTTAATTGTTCTGACTGTCAGGAAGTTTCTCCTTAGTTCTTTTGATCGGGTGGCTTCCTTAGTAGATTGTAGGAATGCGGCTGACATAATATATCTTGGCCAGTAAATGATTTTAATACAGTGTTTCTCAACCTTGGCAACTTTGAGACCTGTGGACTTCTACTCCCAGAATTCCCCAGCCAGCATAGGAATTCTGGGAGTTGAGATACACGTGTTTTAAAAGTTGCCATGGTTGGGACGCTGATTTCATAAAACATCACACTACATTCTGAATACAAGTGAATTAAAAGTGTGGGCAATCCAGAAAGGATTAGGCAACACCCAAACTATTCCAATGCATTCTGATAACCTAGCTTTATTACAGATTTTAGAAACATTATATATAATAATACAAACTTCAAACTTTATGCCCGTTTCCCACCCTCAAGGCTAAGAATGGGCCATTACTTTTTTTAAAAAGTTATGGATGGATGGATGGATGATGAGATAGATGATAGATAGATAGATAGATAGATAGATAGATAGATAGATAGATAGATAGATATGGATAGATAGATATGGATGGATGATGATAGATAGATAGATAGATAGATAGATAGATAGATAGATAGATAGATAGATAGATAGATAGATAGATAGAAAGATAGATAGATAGATAGATAGATAGATAGATAGATAGATAGATAGATAGATAGATAGATAGATAGATAGATAGATATGAATGGATGATGAGATAGACAGACAGACAGACAGACAGACAGACAGAGATACTGGTATAGAGAAATTGATAGACATAAGGATGAAATGGATGAATGAGATGGATGGATGAATGTAGGTGAAAGATGGAGACAGATAAGATAGAAATAGACAGATGAGATGGATGGATGGATGGATGGACGGATGGATAGATAGATACATAGATAGACAGACAGACAGACAGATAGATAGATAATTTTATAATTTATAATTTTAGTTATTTGTTCATGTTGTTAACTATTTGGAGTGTCACTGTATTGTAGAAAGGCACAACTAAGCACATCAATAAAAACATGACTTAAGGACAGGGGCTACTGTGCAAGGAAGTAGGTCTCAAAACGATTTGAGCTGAAATGCTTTTTTTGATCCCATATAATGAAGAATGCTGAAATATGCATACATGCATAGACATACCCACCCACCCACACGCACAAACACACACACACACACACAGCAAGACATACCCAAAGAAGCAAACTAAAAAGGAATATGGAAAGAAATGGTATTTCTTCTTTAAAAAAAAAAAGATTTTGCAAAAAAAAAATTCTTTTAAAGAATAACTGCCCTCGTTTCTAACACTTTTCATTTATTTGTGTATGTTACAGACCACCCCAATCCATTACAACTCCTGAGCACATTCCTGTCATATGGAAAGAATATTAATATAAAGTAATATAGCGTTGAAGAGAGCCAGTTTAATCTAGTGGTTAAAACCTTGACCCAGAAGCCAGGAGACTGTGAGTTCTAGTCCCGCCTTAGGCATGAAGCCAGCTGGGTGACTTTGGGCCAATCACCAGGAGACGGTGAGTTCTAGTCCCGCCTTAGCCCTGAAAGCTGGCTAGGTGACTTTGGGCCAATCACCAGGAGGCGGTGAGTTCTAGTTCCGCCTTGGGCATGAAAGCTGGCTGGGGGGACTTTGGGCCAATCACCAGGAGATGGTGAGTTTTAGCCCCGCCTTAGGCATGAAAGCATCTGGGTGCTTGGGTCATCCTCTTCAGCCCATCTACCTCACAAGGTTGTTGTTTGGGGAAAATAGGAGAAGAGTATTAGATATGTTTGCTACTCTGAGTTCAGAAAAAGTGCAGAGAAACTAAGATGATTAAAGGCCTGGAGACTAAAAAGTATGAAGAACGGCTGCAGGAATTGGGGATGGCTAGTCTAGAGAAAAGAAGGACGAGGGGGGACATGATAGCAGTCTTCCAGTATCTCAGGGTCTGCCCCAAAGAAGAGGGAGTCAAGCTGTTCTCCAAAGCGCCTGAAGGCAGGACAAAAAGCAACGGATGGAAACTCATCAAAGAGAGAAGCAACCTGGAACTAAGGAGAAACTTCCTGACAGTGAGAACAATTAACCAGTGGAACAACCTGCCTCCAGAAGCGGTGAATGCTCCAACACTGGAAGTCTTTCAGAAGAGATTGGACAGCCACTTGTCGCAAATTGTATAGGGTGTCCTGACTGAGCAAGGGGTTGGACTAGAAGACCTCCAATGTCCCTTCCAGCTCTATTCAAATTGAGTTATAATAAACAATAATAAAGGAGGGATAAAAACCAAATGAATGAAAAGGCAGGCAGTGAAAAAAAGTTTCCCGTTTTTGCATGACAGTTACAGGAATTTCACATGAAAAAAAAAAATCACCAAGAGTCACACTTGGGGTCTCAAAGCAGATTGAGGAACGCAGAAGAGCAAATTTTCAGATATTATTATTATTATTATTATTATTATTATTATTATTATTATTATTATTATTATTATTATTAATAATAATAATAATAATAATAGAGTTGGAAGGGACCTTGGAGGTCATCTAGTCCAACCCCCTGTTCAAGCAGGAAACCCTACACCATTTCGGACAAATGGCTGTCCAGTTTCTTCTTAAAAGCCTCCAGTGTTGGAGCATTCACCGCTTCTGGAGGCAGGTTGTTCCACTGGTTAATTGTCCTCACTGTCAGGAAGTTTCTCCTTAGTCCTAGGTTGCTTCTCTCCTTGATTAGTTTCCATCTGTTGAGGTCCACAAATCATAAAAGATCCAAGGTTCCCCATGCTGGCTCAGGAATTCTGGGAGTTGAAGTCCACAAGTCATAAAAGAGCCAAGGTTCCCCACCCCTGCCCTATACCAGTGGTGGCGAACCTATGGCACGCGTGCCAGAGGCGGCACGCGGAGCCCTCTCTGTGGGCACACGCCATCACCCCAGCACACGTGCTCTCTAAAAGTTCGCCATCACTGGCCTAAGGCCAGCCAGCCTGGAGCCGCCATTGGGGAGCCCACCATCCCACCCACCAGAGACCCCCTGGATCTCCCCCCAACCCTGCCCTGCCCAGCTCCCACAGGTGTCCTTCCTCATAAGCAACATTGAGGTGGCCACACACCCCCAGCCATGTCCCCCAGTCTGCCAGGACTACTGCAGCCACACCCATCCAGTGGCCACACCCACCCAGTCTGCCACGCCCAGTGTAGCTGCACCCACCAAGTGGGCCACACCCACCCGGCACCCAGCGATACATAAGTGGGTTTTGGGTTGCAGTTTGGGCACTCGGTCTCTAAAAGGTTCGCCATCACTGCCCTATATCATTTCGGACAAATGGCTGTCCAGTCTCTTCTTAAAAACTTCCAGTGTTGGAGCATTCACAACTTCTGGAGGCAGATGGTTCCACTGATTAATTAATTAATTAATTTAATGGAGAAGATCTGTCCACAACAAATTAGGAGTTTGGCTTTTCATCTCAGCTACTTCTTCTTTGCTAAGATCCCAGGCAGCTAGCTCAAGCTTCCAATTCTGGAAGAGAAACAGATTGAGGAGGAGGAAGAGGAGGAACGGCTGTGATATTTACCAGAAAGCAGTAAGCTGGATAGAATCCACGTGCTGGCATCTTCAGGTCCACACCACCAAAAAAAAATAAAATTCAAATTGCTTCAGCAAAAGCAGAAAATCAGAGCTGACATGCTGGCTGATTGTATCTTTAAGGTTGCAACCATCCAAGGTCTGGGCTTTAGAAATTATTAGAAATGGGGAGAAGACCGAAAGAAAGGACTAGCTGGAGTCAAGCCAGAAAATAATAAAATATAAAATGTAAAATGTAAAATATAAAGTATAAAATATAAAATATAAAGTATAATAGATAGATAGATATAAATATATAAACACCCGTGAAAACCTCAAAAAACAAATATAGATATTAATATAAACATATATAGATATAAACATATATAGATATAAATATAAATATAAACATATATATAGATATAAATATATATAGATATATATAGATATAAATATATATAGATATATATAGATACAAATATAAATATAAACATATAGAGATATATAGAGATTGATAGAGATATATAGATATAAATATAAATAGATATATATATAAATATCTATCTTAAAAACAATGCTAAAAACCGACAATTGATTCCTGGGAGTGTTCATGATAAAAGCCTATAAACATAGATGAGCACCAGGAAAACAAAACCCTTTAAAAGTTTAAAAAGGTTTATCTATGTTTATAGGCTTTTATCATAAATATCTATATAGATATATATATACAGATATAGATTTTCACAGATACACACACACAAATGTTCAGCTAATCCTGAGCCCCAAATTTCTTTGTTGCTAAGCGAGATGTTTGTCAAGTGATCTTTGCCCCATTTTACGACCTTTCTTGCCACAGTTGTTAAGTGAATCACCCCAGTGGTTAAGTCAGTAACCACGGTCGCTAAGCGAATCCAGCTTACCCCATTGATTTTGTTCACCACAAGGTCGCAAAAGGGGATCACGTGCCCCCCCATGGGACGCTGCGACCGTCATAAATATGAGCCAGTTGCCAAATGTCTGAATTTTGATCACATGACCGCGGGGATGCCGTGACGGTCGTAAGTGTGAAAAACAATCGTGCCGCCTTTTTCGGTGCCGTTGTAAATGTGAATGGTCACTAAATGAACTGTCGTAAGTGGAGGGCTACCTGTGGGACACAGGGCCGAGAACAGCAGCAGCCTTCGACCGCCATCTTTCTCTTTGCATAAAAAGGCAAGGACCCCCAAGATAAGATAAGATAGATAAGGTAACCTTTATTGTCATTTTTATCCTGTGGGCACAATGGCACACATCAAAAATGAAATTTAGTTGCCCGCTCACAAAAGGGAAACACATACATGACAGACCAAATCACCAGGCCTAGATTTAAATCTTTAAGGGCAGGGTTTTGTTTTTTTTAAATTTAATGTTTAATTCAAATCCTTGCACATCTCCTTCACCTTTAGAGACCACAAACTCAGGGCCTTCCACTTTGTAGAAACGTAGAAGGGAAACTTCCCTTGGACGACAGCCCCTTCCCCACTACAACCAGTAGCACAAAACCGCCCGTCCCTCTTGCTCCATTTCCACACGCAGCAAAACCCGAGAAAGATCCATCCAAGTTAATAACCTGGCTTGACAGTTCCCAAAAATATTTTTTTTAAAAAAGGAATAAAAATCCTTTGAAGAAAGATTTCTTCAATTCAAAGAGAGAGCAATGCATTTTCCAGTTTATGCAGCAACGAGAAAAGGGGACGGGGGGACAAATTCTGTCCCCCCACCCACTCCCAAAAAACACACACACCCCAAATGCCTAAAATCAGCCACTTCTTGCTAAATTTAAGCCCTGCTATGCAAACTGCCGGGGTGTCGTTCCCCCCACATCCGTCCCCAGGCAATTAGCATCTGACAGCCCAGATGCAGACCAAGGCAACATTTTGCGAGGCGTTCACACGAAAGCAACAACAGGACCACATTTTTGCCAAAACTCTGCACAGCCACACAGGGTGTGCGCCACCCGAGCCAAGAACGGAGAGGTTGGCATCCAGCTGGCATCTTCCAAAGCTCAGACAGGGCAGAGGCAATACGGTATCCATTGGCCCTCTCCAAGCAAGCCACCTGGCCCTTTTGCACAAGCCAACATCAGATCCAGTCTGCCCGGATTTTGGGGGGGGGAGGGGTCAAGAGGGCCAAGAAGGATGTCCCCCTCCCCAAAGTGGAAACCCTTGCAGAAAAATCAGAGAGAGAGAGAGAGAGAGAGAGAATCAGGCGAGGGATTTCCAAAGCTTGAAACAAGGGAGAGAAATGGACCAGCTGCATATCCATCCTCGCCCTTGGGTGCTCCAAGCGTGTTCCGGGCTTAGCCTCGCACACGCCCGCACCCCCGGCTTCGACACACACACACAGACACACACCCCACCCAAATGCAGACCTTTGCCCTCTCAATGCACCACCACGCAGCTGCAGCCCACCAGAGCCACGGAAGGCAGGTGCCCATAATTTGCCCTCCCTCTGTGGAGGAGCAGTGCCACCTTCTCCAAGGTCCGTCGCGCACCATGGCGTGCCCGCCTCTGTCGTCCTTCAGAACTCCTTCCTTTGGGGGGATCCGAGCAAGGCCCCCCCACACACACAAGCCCCTTCCTTTCCCCCCCCCACTCGTCCTCCACCCTGCAGCCTCCATGCTGCTTTTGCACATCTCCGCAAGAGCTTCCATCAGCCCTACCCATCCTTCAGCCCCACTCGGCTGGCTGGTGCCCAAGGAAAAAGACCCCCCCCCCACACACACACAGACACACACACTAAACCCACACACGTTTCCATACACCCCCCCCCCTTCGCCAGGCCACGGCAACAGCCGTAAAAGCTTGCAACGATCCAGGGCCACAGCCTCAACGCGTGCCAGCCTTTCAGAGGCTCACTTGCAATTCGAATTGCCCCCCCCTCGTCCCAAAATCTATTGCGTGCCAGGGGAAAGGAGCCCCTTAAAAACCAGATATCCCCCCCAAATCTTGAAGCCAGATTCCTCCTCCTCCTCCTCCTCCTCCACCCCCACCCCAGGACATTATAGCAAAGCAATCTGGCCGGGTGGGGGGGGGTAGAGGGAGGAAGCAGCACCTGCTGCAAAAGGATGGGTGAAAGCAGGTGCCATGCCAAGGGGGGGGTCCCTCCAAAAAGGCCTCTGGGGAAAGGCCGGGGAGGGGGGGAAGGTCAGGTGGAGGAGGCAGGGGCCAGAAGAGGGGGGGAGCGCAGAATGACACCCCCTCTGGGGACCAAGATGGGGTGGGGGGTCCTATAGGGGAGCAACCTATGGACCCCCCCAAGAAGGAGGAAAATGGGGACTGGAGGAGCACCCCCAAAGGGCCCTGCCCCCCCCTTGCAGAGAAGCAGGTCAGGTGCAAGGGAGTAGGGGGGGAGAAGAAAGATTGGGGTGCAAGGGAGGAACCCCAATCCTGGGGGGGGGCGCTCTGGCTGGGAGGGGGCGCCTCGTCCCAAGGGGGAGGAAGGATTTTGACGCCCCCCAATTAGAGAGGAGGGGGAGTCGAGGGGGGGAGGGGGCTCCTGCAGAGGGGAGGGGGCCGCGCCAAGCCCAGGCTGCGGATGATGGGAGCCGTGGTCACGCGGGGAGCGCAAGGGCGAGGGGAGGCATGGCTGCTGCTGGAGGAGACCCCCCCCAAGGACGCAGCTGCATCCAGGGGGTCCCCCTAAGCGGGGCCAGCCGGGAAAGGGGGTCGCGGAGGGGGGGGTCCTACCTCTCCGCCATCTTCGCCCGGGCCGGCGGGGTGGTCACCGGGCGCGGCGAGGGGCGGCGGCCCCCGCCCGGCAGCCCATGGCCCCGGCAGCGCTGCGGCTCCCGCTCCGCCGCCGCCGCCTCCCGGCCGCCGACTGGCCACAGCGCGGCCGGCACACACGCTCCGCCCCCGCCGCGTCCCGCCGTCACCACCGACAACCAGCCGCAGCCAATCGCGCTCGCCGGAGGGCGGGGCCGAGCCGGACGGGATCCGCCCTCCCCACGCCTTCTGTTTCCCCCCACCACCGTCCGCTGCACGCCCCCCGCCCGAGGCCTCACGGGAGATGTAGTCTACCGTCGCCTGCGCCGGCAGCCATGTTGGGCCTGGAGCTGCCAAGAGAGAGGCGCTCTGCCCATGCCCAGAAGCCCCTGCGTTACGTATGATTCTTTTAGGCTTCCAGGCTTGTTCTAGTGGCCCTATCTATTTGCCTCTGTTCATACTAAACCATGATGTACACTATCATGGTTTATTGGTTCCATGCATACCAGAAGTTGACCTGTAAACAGTGGTTTAGAATAGAATAGATAGAAGAACAGAGTTGGAAGGGACCTTGTAGGTCATCTAGTCCAACCCCACACCCAAGCAGGAGACCCTACCTACACCATTTCTGACTGCATTCTTTCCCACTGAAAACATCCCATTATTGTTTTGCCATAGATAACCCCACATACTAGTGAAAATAGACCTCAGGGCACAAAGCAGCCACTTTTAAACCAAGGTTTTCCCAAAAGTGCTTTTTCAAAAGGCAACTGGGTTTTGTTTTCTCCTTGAAGACGTTTCGTTTCTCATCCAAGAAATTGAGGACGCTTCTTGGATGAGAAGCGAAACGTCTTCAAGGAGAAAGCAAAATCCAGTTGTCTTTTGAAAAAGCATTTTTGGGACAACCATGACCTGGATGGTTTGAGATTTTCCATGTACATTAAACCAAGATTTGTTTGAATAAGCCATATTTAGCTAAGTTTGTTAAGCAGTTAAAAGCAGCAATCCACATTAATCCAAGATTGCACAGTATAAAACATGCCTGTGGTACGGTCTTCGCTAATGAATGAAAAGCCCTTTTTGCTAAACAAATTTTGTGCATGTTTAGTAATAATGTTTTGCCCCAAGACATGCAGGAAAAGAGAAGAGCAAATAGCAAAAAAAGAAATGTATAGTTTGCAAATAGGTGAGCATAACCAGCAATTATTTTTCTAGGCATTAGTTTACAACGAAGTTTACAAAATAGTATTTGTAAATACAAAATACCATTTGCACAGTTTAGTGGATTCCGCCTTGAACTCAATTGGAAAAGCAATTAACAGAGAAAGAAAGTGAGTGAAACAGAGCGACAGATACAGATGTTATTGACAGCCACACAGATGCTATGCAACTGAAAGTTGGATTTTGAAGACGTAGGATGGGAAGAGTATTGATGCCTTTCATCTTGGCTGTTGGAGAAGACTTGAGAAGACTTTGGATAGTCAACAAATCATTACTAATAGAAAAGAATATTTGTACCTCAGGGTTCAAAGGTCAGGTCCTTAGCAGTGTGTGAAAATGGTTGATCTTTTGCAGAGATTTAATGAAGAAGGAGAAGAAGGAGAAAAAGAAGAAGGAAGGAGGAGGAGGAGGAGGAGGAGGAGAAGGAAGAAGAAGAAGAAGAAGAAGAAGAAGAAGAAGAAGAAGAAGAAGAAGAAGAAGAAGAAGAAGAAGAAGAAGAAGAAGAAGAAGAAGAAGAAGAAGAAGAAGAAGAAGAAGAAGAAGAAGAAGAAGAAGAAGAAGAAGAAGAAGAAGAAGAAGAAGAAGAAGAAGAAGAAGAAGAAGAAGAAGAAGAAGANGAAGGAGAAGAAGAAGGAGAAGGAGAAGGAGAAGAAGAAGAAGAAGAAGAAGAAGAAGAAGAAGAAGAAGAAGAAGAAGAAGAAGAAGAAGAAGAAGAAGAAGAAGAAGAAGAAGAAGAAGAAGAAGAAGAAGAAGAAGAAGAAGAAGAAGAAGAAGAAGAAGAAGAAGAAGAAGAAGAAGAAGAAGAAGAAGAAGAAGAAGAGATGGACTCAGCTATAGTGCACCATTGAAAGACTTAAAAGAACAGGTTAGGGACAGCTCATCCTGGAGAAAAATCTACTTAATGTGATTGGTAAGACTAACTTTTAAGGCATAAAATCAATCGATCGATTGATGGTATAGATAGAGCTGTAAATATCCAGCTCGGTCTGAAGGACAGAAAGATCTTGGCTGGAAGAAACAGGAACAATTTTGGAACAGGATTATCGACTGATTGATGATCAATCAATTAGCTAGCTTTTATTCAATGGAATAATGCCATTTGTACATATCTATCTATCTCTATTTATCTTTATCTGCCTCCAGAAGTTGTGAATCTCCAATACTGGAAATTTTTAAGAAGAGACTGGAGAACTATTTTTGCCTGAGCAGAGGGTTGGACATGAAGACCTCCAAGGTCCCTTCCAACTCTATTATTATTATTATTATTATTATTATTATTATTATTATTATTATTATTATTATTATTATTATTATTATTATTATTATTATTATTATTATTCATCGCACAGTCAGCCAGATGTTCAGACTGGATTTGGCATTTTTGTCTACCTAGCGAGTCCTCCCCAAGGACCTGGGATAGGCAGATGTGGATGTTTGATGGTATTACAGATCTCGTCGCAGGATGGAAGCAAGCTGAGCCATGCGGACTCAGGAATTCTGGGAGTTGAAATCCACGAGTCATAAAAGAGCCAAGGTTGCCTACCCCTGTGCTAAACATTACAAATAGTTCTTGACTTACCGTACTTACTGTTTGTTTAGTGGCTCTTTGAAGTTGCAACGGCACTGAAAAAAGTGACTTAGGACCGTTTTTCACACTTACGACTGTTGCAGCATTCCCCCGGTCACATGACCAAAATTCGGACGCTTGGCAATGGACTTGTATTGATGACGGTCGCAGTGTTCCCGGGGATCGTGTGACCCGGTTTTGAGACTTTCTGACAAGCAAAGCCCATGGGGAATCCAGATTCACTTAACAACTGTGTGTCTAACTTAACACCTGACACTGGCTAGAGCAGGGGTAGGCAACCTTGGCTCTTTTATGACTTATGGACTTCAACTCCCAGAATTCCTGAGCCAGCATGGCTCAGCTTGGAAACCTCTCCCTTTCCCCTCAGCATGGCTGGCTCAGGAATTCTGGGAGTTGAAGTCCACGAGTCATAAAAGAGCCAAGGTTGCCTTACCCCTGGGCTAGGGGATTCTGGGAATCCAACTCCATGCCTATAAATGTAATTAATAAATTAAATAACCTAAAATAAAAATGTCTAGAGAGGCAGATCAGTTCTTTTCCGTCGGCAGAGATTGCCCAAGCCTTAGATTTCCCAATAGGGGCAAGGGGGGTTAGGCTACATGATCTCGTGGAACCCCTCCAACTTCACCCACTCGTTTCCACGTTCGCTCCAATTTCCTGAACCTGCTTTTGCAGGGGGTGGTCTAAGGAGTCCCCAAGAACATACCCCAGGCTGTCCAGTTGTTTATGCCACCCACCCAATTTTGGTGAACTTCCTTTTCTCTTGCAGAACAGAGCTTTAAGCCAGGGCGCACACACACACACACACACACACACACAGAGCTTTTCTCCGTGGGGCTTTTCAAAGGCTTGGCTAAAGCCTCCGTGAGGCCACCTTGGCCTTTGGGGGCTGTGATGCGGATCAGTGACTAATCAGGGGATGCTTGCATCTCTCGCCACGACAACCGGTAACAGCGTTGCCATGGAAGCAGGCTGCGGGGGGGGGTGAGATGGGTCCCCTTCCCTTCCATTGGAATTGCTGAATAAATGTTTAATCGCCTGTTCGATAAAAAAACAATTATTGGCACGGGCGATTCTTGAAGATGCCGTTCTAAGAGTTTAACTCTGGTTTTTCCATCAGAATAGAGCTGGGAGGGACCTTGGAGGTCTTCTAGTCCAGCCCCCTGCTCAAGCAGGAAAGCCTGTACCATTTCAGGCAAGTGTCCAGTCTCTTCTTAAAAGCCTCCAGTGATGAAGCACTCACAACCTCTGAAGGCAACTTGATTAATTAACAAAATAACAAAGTTGGAAGGGACCGTGGCGGTCTTCTAGTCCAGCCCCCTGCTCAGGCAGGAGGACCTATACCATTTCAGACAAGTGACTGTCCAGTCTCTTCTTAGAAACCTCCAGTGTTGGCACACCCAAAACGTTTATCCACATTTTGATCTTCCTGTCCCATTCTTGGATCTGTGGGCACAAGACCAAATTATGAATAAAGTTAAATAAATAAATCTTGCTTCCACAGGTTTGTGAGTTTAAATGCAGCAGCGTTTCTCAATAGGGTTAAGAATTAGTGGTCCCATAAAACAGAATAGAATAGAATAGAATAGAATAGAATAGAATAGAATAGAATAGAATAGAATAGAATAGAACGGAACGGAACAGAACGGAACAGTGCAATGCAATACAATACAATACAGTATGGAATGGAATACAATATGGAATAGAATAGAATGGAATGGAATGGAATGGAATACAATACAATATAATGCAATATGGAATGGAATAGAATATGGAATGGAATAGAATAGAATAGAATAGAATAGAAAATATGGAATAGAAAAGAAAATATAGAACAGAACAGAACAGAATAGAATAGAATAGAATAGAATAGAATAGAATAGAATAGAATAGAATAGAATGAAACAGAACGGAATGGAATGGAATGGAACAGAATGGAACAGAATAGAATAGAATAGAAAATATGGAATGGGATAGAATATGGAAAGGAATAGAATAGAATAGAATAGAATAGAATAGAATAGAATAGAATAGAATAGAATAGAATAGAATAGAATAGAATAGAATATATGGAATGCAATATAATATAATGGAACGGAATGGAACAGAACAGAACAGAACAGAATAGAAAATATGAAATGGAACGGAACAGAATAGAATAGAATATTCTTTATTGGCCAAATGTGATTGGAGACACAAGGAATTTCTCTCCGGTGCATAAGCTCTCAGTCTACATATAAGCAATACAGTCATCTATGGTCATAGATCATAAGGTACGCTCCTAAATCATAAGATACAACCAAGAAAGCGATAGGAGTAGGTAATAGGAGAGGTGAGAAGGATAATAGTAATACAGTCCTGCTGCTTGATTAGACCTCCTTGGCATCAGACGATGCTGTGGGAATAGAATAGAATATTTTCTTTGGCCAAGGGTGGTTAGTCGCCCAAGGAATAGTTGGGGCTGGAAAGGGCAGCCAAGGAGAAGGGTCCCCGTCACGTTGGGTTGTATGCAACCTCTTTCTTCGTGGCAACACGCAACTGTCTCCCTCTGCAACAGGTGCTCCAGAGAAGGATGAAGAATTTCAAAGCCTTACAAGGTTCTCAGCAGACTTCGCCCATCTGGTGCCCTCAAATGTCTTGGATTATAGCTCCCACCAGCTGATCCAGCACAGTCAAAATCGCTGGAAAGCCTTTTTATGAGGGGAAGGGGGAGGGGAGGAGGAGGAGGAGAAGAAATGGGGGAGGGGAGGGGAAGGGAAGAAGGTAAATGGAAGATAGAGAAGGGAAGGGGAAGAGGGAGGGAGAGGAGGAAGGGGAAGGGAAAGGGATAGAGGGAGGAGAAAGGGCAGGGCAAGGGGGAGGGGTGGGGAAAGGAAGGGAAGGGAAGGGAAGGGAAGGGAA
>NW_015389393.1:34791-45135 GCF_001527695.2 Protobothrops mucrosquamatus
AGAGAGGGAAGAGAAGGGAAGGGAAAGGAAGGGGAAGGGACGGGAGGGGAGGGGGAGGGGAGGGGGAGGGGAGGGGAAGGAAAAGGGAGGGAAGGGAAGGGATCCCTTGTTTCCACTCTCAGTATGTAAACTCTGAAGAAGTTCAATTAATCTTTTCCAATCTAAAACCACCAAGGGGGGCAATTCACCCTCCCCACCCCCACCCCCTGCCCAAAGAGGGTCAAGATTGCTCTGCGGCACAGCAAGCAGTTTGATTGTCAAAGTTGATGGGGGGGGGGGAAATGACACCTTGCAATTGAGGATCTTGAGTTCTCCCAGGTCACTAGATCCCCAATGTGCCCCCAAAGACTGTTGGTTAATGGTGTCAGCTATTCTGTGACTCAATTCCTCCCAGAAAAAGGGCTGTGATTCCCTAAATCCTAAGGCTTGTGATTTACATGCGGGAATAGATGGGGAAGACAGGAGTCCTAGTGGACCATCCCTTGAATAGGAGCCAGCCGTGTGCTGCAGCTGCCAAAAAGGCCAACACAGTGCTAGGCTGCATTAACAGAGGGATAGAATGAAGATCACGTGAAGTGTTAATACCACTTTACAAGGCCTTGGGATAAGGCCACACTTGGAATACGGCATCCAGGTTTGGTCACCACGATGTAAAAAAGATGTTTTAGACTCTGGAAAGAGTGCAGAGAAGAGCAACAAAGATGATTAGGGGACCGGAGGCTAAAACATATAAGGAACGGCTGCTGGAATTGGGTATGTCTAGTTTAATGAAGAGAAGGACGAGGAGGGACATGATAGCAGTCTTCCAATATCTCAGGGGCTGCCCCAAAGAAGAGGGAGTCAAGCTGTTCTCCAAAGCGCCTGAAGGCAGGACAAGGAGAGAAGCAACCTAGAACTAAGGAGAAACTTCCTGACAGTCAGAACAATTAACCAGTGGAACCACCTGCCTCCAGAAGCAGTGAATGCTCCAACACTGGAAGTTTTTCAGAAGAGACTGGACAGCCATTTGTCTGAAATGATATGGGGTTTCCTGCCTGAGCAGGGGGTTGGACTAGAAGACCTCCAAGGTCCCTTCCAGTTCTATTTTGAATTGAATAGTCTGATGAAGAGAAGGACGACGGGGGACATGATAGCAGCCTTCCAGTATCTCAGGGGCTGCCCCAAAGAAGAGGGAGTCAAGCTATTCTCCAAAGCACCTGAAGGCAGGACAAGAAGCAACGGATGGAAACTAATCAAGGAGAGAAGCAACCTGGAACTAAGGAGAAACTTCCTGACAGTCAGAACAATTAACCAGTGGAACCACCTGCCTCCAGAAGCGGTGAATGCTCCAACACTGGAAGTCTTTAAGAAGAGACCGGACAGCCGTTTGTCTGAAATGGTACACGGTCTCCTGGCTTGAGCAGGGGGTTGGACTAGAAGACCTCCAAGGTCCCTTCCAACTCTGTTACTCCAATTCTATTATTCTGTATTTCTGTTGTGCTGCTTGCCCCCCCCCCCACCCCTGGGATAAATAGCCCGGCTCTCTTCTTTACAACCTGGCCACTGACAAACATTCTCTCTCCGGCTCCAGATTGGATGGAAAAGTTTCCATACTTCGAGATTGGCGTCTTGTCAGTCCTCCCCTCTCCTGCCTTCCGTGGCTCTTGGTGACCAAGCCTGGAATGCAAGGGAGGCTTTGGAGGGAGGGGGCGGCCACAGCTCAAGCCCACTTTGTCCCAGCAAGAATAGGTCTTTTGAGGATCGGCCATCTCTCTCTCTCTCTCTCTCTCTCTCTCTCTCTCTCTCTCTCTCTCTCTGGGATCCTTTGTGCGGGATTAATAAGATGCTCTGCCCAGCTGGTGGAAAGTTGGCCGCTGACCGGTTGCTGCCTTCTGGCTGGGCAGTGACATCCGAAGGAATGTTCTCCTCCGAGCAAAGAAAGACCTTTCCAGGGAAGCCTCAGAACGGCCCGCCCGCCAATCTGTCTTGATGGTTTATTTTGTTTATTTATCTCCTGCCTTTGTTCTACTTCTTCTTCACTTTTCTTTACTCCATTTCCATAGCAGCCTATTCTTAGTCAGTGACTTTGGGTGACTTTACAGTTTATATGTGTGTATGTGTGTGTGTGTGTGTGTATAGATAGATAGAGACAGATAGAGATAGAGATAGATAGAGAGATAGAGATAGATATATATATATATATATAGAGAGAGAGATAGGTTAGAGATAGATACAGATAGATAGATAGATAGATAGATAGATAGATAGATAGATAGATAGATAGATGATAGATAGATAGATAGATGATAGATAGATAGATAGATAGATAGATAGATAGATGATAGATAGATAGATAGATAGATAGATAGATGATAGATAGATAGATAGATAGATAGATGATAGATAGATAGATAGATAGATGATATAGATACATAGATACATAGATAGATAGAGATAGATAGAATAGAGATAGATACAGACAGAGATAGATAGAGATATAGAGACAGATAGGGATAGAGATAGAGATAGATAGAGAGATATAGATAGATTAGAGAGAGAGAGATACATAGATAGAGATGGATGGATGGATGGATGGATAGATAGAGATAGAAATATAGATAGATAGATAGATAGATAGATAGATAGATAGATAGATAGATAGATAGATAGATAGATAGATAGAGATTTATCAATATAGATATAGAGATAGATATATAGATATAGATATAGATATAGATATAGATAGATAGGTAGATAGAGAGATAGAGAGATATAGAGAGGTAGAGAGATTAGAGAGAGAGATACAGATAGATACATAGATAGAGATAGAGATAGAAAGATAGAAAGATAGATAAGATAGATAGAAAGATAGATGTAGACAGAGAGAGAGATAAAGAGATAGAGGTAGAGATACACACATACACATATTTCAGTTAAAAATGCTACAAACAGTTTAAAACAATAAAAACACTTTATGGCTTTTATAAGGAACTCAAGGCAGGGAACATTGGTAACCCTCCTTCCTAATCTTTTTTCCCTCTTAACAACAGCCTTGTGAGGTGGATTGGGCTGGGAGAGAGGGACTGGCCCAAAGTCACTCAGCCAGTTTCTGTGCCTACACCTCAGCTGGTTTTCACGTCCAAGACAAAACTAGAACTCACCGTCTCCTTGGTGATTGGCCCAATGTCACTCAGTTGGCTTTCATGAGTAAGGCAACTAGAACTCTCCGTCTCCTGGTGATTGGCCCAAAGTCACCCAGCCAGCTTTCATGCCTAAGGCGGGACTAGAACTCATCGTCTCCTGGTGATTGGCCCAAAATTACCAGCTGATTTTCGTAGCTAAGGCAGGACTAGAACTCACCATCTCCTGGTGATTGGCCCAAAGTCACCCAGCCAGCATTCATGCCTAAGGCAAGACTAGAACCGGGATGCCTTGCGCACAGTTACTCATGCTCTTGTCACCTCCCGCTTGGACTACTGTAACGCTCTCTACATGGGGCTCCCCTTGAGGAGCACTCGGAGGCTCCAGCTAGTCCAAAATGCAGCCGCGCGGGTGGTAATGGGAGTGACTCGTCGCTCCCATGTAACGCCACTGCTGCGCGAGCTGCACTGGCTGCCTGTGGCCTTCCGGGTGCGCTTCAAGGTGTTGATTATCATCTTTAAAGCGCACCATGGCATCGGATCTGGCTACCTCCGAGACCGCCTTCTGCCACAGATTACCTCTCACCGGCTGATACGCTCCCACAGAGCGGGTCTCCTCAGGGTGCCGTCAACCAGACAGTGCCGGTTGGCGACCCCCAGGGGGAGAGCCTTCTCTGTTGGAGCCCCCACCCTCTGGAACGAGCTGCCCCCAGAGATCCGGTTGATTCCGGATCTCCCCTCCTTCCGCCGTGCCCTCAAGACATGGTTGTTTCAGCAGGCAGGACTGGCCTAGGGACATTTTAAATTGGTTTTTAATTAATTTTAAAATATGAATAGGCCTATTGAATATATCTTTTAATTGATTTTAAATTTTGTAGATTTGTATCGATTGTTCTGTTTTTAATTGGCTGTAAGCCGCCCTGAGTCCACTAGGAGAAGGGCGGGATATAAATGCAATAAACTTGAACTTGAACTTGAACTAGAACTCACCATCTCCTGCTGATTGGCCCAAAGTCTCCTAGCCAGCCTTCGTGTCTAAGGTGGGAATAGTCGCCTGGTGATTGGCTCAAAGTAATAATAATAATAATAATAATAATAATAATAATAATAATAATAATAATAATAATAATAATAATAATAATAATAATAATAATAATAATAAAGTTGGAAGGGACCTTGGAGGTCATCTAGTCCAACCCCCTGCTCAGGCAGGAGACCCTATACCATTTCGGACAAATGGCTGTCCAGTCTCTTCTTAAAAACTTCCAGTGTTGGAACATTCACCGCTTCTGGGGGCAGGTTGTTCCATTGGTTAATTGTTCTCACTGTCAGGAAGTTTCTCCTTAGTTCTAGGTTGCCCACTCAGCTTTCATGGCTAAGGCAGAACTAGAATTTACCATCTCTTAGTTTCCCATGAAGATGTGTTGGACTTCAATTGCCAGAATTCCCCAGCCAGTACGAATTCCCTCCTTGGCTAGGGAATTCTGGGAGTTGAAGTCCATATCTCTTCAACCTTGCTGAGGTTGAAAAGCCCCGTCTTGAATCCAAAGCAAGAGAATTCGAGAGTTTTGCTTCCAGATTCGCTGCGTCCCGCCGTCCCAAACTCCGAATCAAAAGGCTGTTTGCAAACACGGCTCTCCAGCGCGCTAGGAATACTTCATCACCCACACACAATTTGTGGAATTATCATGTGTTTTGTGTTTTGCATACTTGCAAAATATTTTGCCATCATTTTGCAGAGCCAGGAATTCGGTGCGAAAGGCTGTCTGGCTTGCCACCAGCTTTAGGATCAGGAGGGGCTGCCCAAAAATAAAATTCATTTTATTTCCCAAGGTTTTTTTTTGTTACGTCCAACGTTGGGCACCGTTTGCCCTCTCAACAGACCTAGCTGGCGTGCAGAATTGGGCTGCCCATTAAATCGTACCCTGAGGAAAAGTTTGATTTAACACAGGTGTCTCTGAGTTTGACAACTTTTAAGACCTGTGGACTTCAGCTCCCAGAATTCCCCAGCCAGCCATGCTTAAAAGTTGCCCACACTGGAGACCCTGGATCCAGGAAGTGCAAAATAGTGAGGAATTGAGTTCAAACAATTGTTGAAGGAAGTCTTCATCATGGTTCAGTCCAAGCCGGGAATAAACAAAACGGAGACTGCTTTAGAAAGAAGGTTGCAGTTTATTGAAGAGGAGAGCCAGACAGGAAGATGGCTCTGGAAGAAAAGAGAGAGAGAGAGAGAGCACATGTAAGGAATCGGTTTTTATACCCTCTGGAGCATTTTGTTGGAGTTGTTCCTGTGGCATGAACTTTGACCTGAGTCTGAGTGTGCCTTTCTGGTATTCTGATGGTGGTGGGTTAATCCTATTATGTCCCAAGGGTCATATCCTGCTTCCCTGGGGCTGGGGCTGATGACTCTTAGATTTTTGGTGTGTTGATTCTAGGGATCTTTCTTCCTAATCCCAGTTTTCTGACTCCAGTCTTTCTGACAAGATTATCACATCTGCAATTCTACAGACTTGGGTTTCTGTTTGGGACAGAGAGACTTGTGTGTGGGCGGGGTTGGTTTCTGCTTTTAAAATCCTTTAGGGAAATATATTCTGCCTTTTAAATATTTCCAAAAATATTTATTTCTCTAGTGGGGGTGGGACTGACTTCCCACACAAGCAAGGGGCAAATGCGTTAGGATGGACCTCACAAGCCCAATTTCCCCCTTCCTACTTCAGGGGAAGGCGGGGGACGAGAAACAGAAAGGAAGGCACCCAAGAGCACGTGCAGAGTGTTTTTCCCGTTATCTCTAGGAACTGACGGCATGCAACGCAGCAGCTTGATTAAACTCATAATTGCAACTGTGCTAACAACTTGAGAAAGGCCTATAAAATCGGTACCTTTTATTTCAGCTTACATTTACTCACCGTGTGCTAGAAAAATAACCCCCCCAGCAGGGAAAGATACACAAAAGCATTGCGTAAGGTAAAAATCGTAATCAAAATTAGCCCAGCTGAACGGTTAATCTCTCTTTTATCTTTCCTCTCCTCCTTTTAAACTGGACGATGCTTGGGAGAATACAAATATTTGTTCCAAAGAGTGATTGGTTTATTGACCAAGAGATTGATCTAACCGCTCAACAGTAATTGAAAGCAGTCTGCTTCACCAATAAACACTAATAAGTCAATAAAAACCACACAATGAAAAAGCAGAGTTTATTAAAATACCAACAAAGGTGAAAAGACTGGGCTTTAATTAATTCCCTGATCTCTAGGTTAAAATGGCTGAACTAAATCATTTCAACAGGGGTAGACAAGATTGGCCCCTTTAAGACCTGTGGACTTCAACTACCAGAATTCTCCAGCCAGCTAGCTAGAGCATTCTGGGTGTTGAAGTCCACAGGTCTTAAAGGGGCCAAGATTGGTGATATCTCTGTCCCACACCATTATTTTTCCACCCTGGCAACTTAATAGAATAGAATAGAATGGAATGGAATAGAAATAACAATTAGAATAGAATAGAATAGAATAGAATAGGAGCTGGAAGGGACCTTGGAGGTCTTCTAGTCCAGCCCCCCGCTCGAGCAGAACCTAGACCATCTCAGACAGGTGAATGTCTAGTCCAGTGGTTCTCAACCTGTGGGTCGGGACCCCATTTGGGGTCGATCGACCATTTCATGGGGGTCGCCAAGCAAGGCTGTCCGCCATTTTTTTTCTCCATTTTTTTTCTCCGCCATTTTTTCCCCCTTTTCCGGCGAGTGCCTTACCTCCCTTGGGCTGGGCCAGCTGGTGGTCGGCCTGCTCCGTCTCTGCCGCTTGCCAGCTATGCCTCGGCCGGCGCAGGGGGCGGAACCACGCATGCACGGCGCTCCCGGGCAGGGAAAGTCCTCGACTTATGACTGGTTGGGTAGTCCTCGACTTACAACCGGTTTAGTCCTCAACTTACGACCGGTTTAGTCCTTGACTTACGACCGGTTGGGGTCGCGGCATTAAAAAGGTTGAGAACCACTGGTCTAGTCTCTTCTTAAAAACCTCCAGTGATGGAGCGCCCACGATTATTGGTGGCAAGCTGTTCCGCTGGTTGATTGTCCTGTCAGGAAGTTTCTCCTTAATTCCAGGTTGCTTCTCTCTTTGGTCAGTTCCCAACCATGATTGGAACTTTTTAATACACATGGACTTCAACTTCCAGAATTTCCCAGCAATTCAGAAAAAGTGGAAGTTTTGAATCAGATTTGTGGATTGGAAAAAAAGGCTAGCAGATTTGTTTTAATGAAGAGAAGGACAAGGGGAGACATGATAGCAGCCTTCCAGTATCTCAGGGGCTGCCCCAAGGAAGAGGGAGTCAAGCTATTCTCCAAAGCGCCTGAAGGCAGGACAAGAAGCAACGGATGGAAACTGACCAAGGAGAGAAGCAACCTAGAACTAAGGAGAAACTTCGTTAACAGTGAGGACAATTAACCAATGGAACAGCTTGCCTCCAGAAGCGGTGAATGCTCCAACACTGGAAGTTTTTAAGAAGAGACTGGACAGCCATTTGTCTGAAATGGTGTAGGGTTTCCTGCCTGAGGAGGAGTTGGACTAGATGATCTCCACGGTCCCTTCCAACTTTATATTATTATTGTTGTTGTTGTTACTACTTAAAGCTTCCCTTCCAATAATTCTTCAAGGTCGATGCTCAGAACTGGGCAGAAGATGAAATCCGATCTGAGAAGAATCCAAAGTCATCTTTCTCCGATCTGGAAATTGTATTTCTGCCACGCAGCCAAAAATCCCGTCGGCTTTCCCTGCAGCCGCCTCGCTTGCTGACTCATGTCCTCTACTCGTATTTCGAAGGCAGGTGATCCTCCACTTACGACCACAATCGGGTCCCAAATTTCTATGGCTGAGACAGTTGTTAAGTGAATTTGGCCACCATTTTACGACCTTTCTCGCCAGCGTTGTTATGTGAATCCCTGCAGTGGTTAAGTTAGTGACACGGTCGTTAAATGAACCTGGCTTCCCCCCCCCCATTGTCTCTGCTTGTCGGAAGGTGGCAAAAGGGAATCGCATGACCCCGGGGACACGGCGACCGTCGTAACTCCGAGTCAGTTGCCAAGCATCCGAATTTGGATCACGCGACCACAGTCGGTAAGCGAGTCGCTTCAGATGTTACATTATTAACAGTACACCGTTGTTGAGTGAATCGGGCTTCCCCATGGGTTTTGCTTGTCAGAAAGGGATCACATGACATCCCCCCCTCCCCACGGGCACTCCAAAGGTCATACATACGAGTCAGTTGCCAAGCCTCCTAATTTTGATCTAGTGACCCTAGGGATGCTGCAACGGTCCTAAGTCACTTTTAATAATTATAATTATAATAATTATAATTATAATAGTAATAAAGTTGGATGGGACTTTGGAGGTCATCGAGTCCAATCCCCTGCTCAGGCAGGAACCCTACACCATTTCAGACAAATGGCTGTCCAGTCTTTTCTTCCAGTGTTGGAGCATTCACCGCTTCTGGAGGCAGGTTGTTCCACTGGTTAATTGTTCTAACTGTCAGGAAGTTTCTCCTTAGTTCCAGGTTGCTTCTCTCCTTGATCAGTTTCCATCCGTTGCTTCTCGTCCTGCCTTCAGGCGCTTTGGAGAAGAGCTTGACTCCCTCTTCTTTGGGGCAGCCCCTGAGATACTGGAACACTGCTCTCATGTCCCCCCTCGTCCTTCTCTTCATTAAACTAGACATACCCAATTCCAGCAGCCTTTCCTTATATGTTTGAGCCTCCATTCCCCTAATCATCTTTGTTGCTCTTCTCTGTACTCTTTCTAGAGTCTCAGCATCTTTTTTACATCTTTCCCCCAGTGCCGTTGTAATTTTGAATGGTCACTAAACGAAGCGTCGTAAGCCGAGGACTAACCGGGTGGGAGGCTTGGAGAGGCGCCTTAAGATGCTTTGCGGACCCCCCAGAAGCGACACCCCCCCCAAAGTCCGGGATGCCGGCTGCAGGGTCTCTTCCACCGGGCTCCCGCTCCCCATTCTACCGGGTGTGTGTGTCTGCATCGCTCACCCACCCACTCACCCACCCTCCCCAGCCAGGGTCCCCTTTGCAAATCGCTCGGGACCCCCACCCCCAAAGTCCCCCCCTGCGGGTCCGTGCACGAAAAGAGCCTGCAAGTCGGTCCCCGCGGGGTGCAGGAGCGACCCGGGCAATTTCCCCGGGCTTGTGGACTTCAACTCCCAGAAGTCTCAGCTACGGCCGCGCGGGCCGAGGCATGCCGGGAGCTGAAGTCCACGTGGACCAGGAAGTGACCGAGGATATTGCTGCGCGGAAAGCGAAGGTATTCCGCGGCGCTGAGAACTTGCGTGTTAGGCAACGGGGGTCGTCTGGAAGGGTCTCGGAAAGGTTGGGCTGTTGGGAAAAGTGGGGAGAGCTGCTTCGGACCCCCCCTCCTCCTGCCCCCCCTCCCCAAATCCCGACTGTCTCGTTTTATGCCTTTGGGGCAGCCTTGTGTGTATGTATGTGTGTCTGCTCCTTTGTTCGGTCTACCTTACAGGGTCGTTGTGGAGGAGCAAAGGGGAGACAGGGAGAGCCTGCTGCTCGTCCCTGGCTCAGAAGGGATTCAAATGCAATAAAATAAGCAAGGGGGAAGGGGCTATTTGGGGGCAGGGAGGGGTTCCTTCCCACTGCCAGGAGCAAAATTGTGGGCTCGATTCCCCCCCAACCCAACAATCGGGGCTTAGGCTGGTTTGTGACTCGGTGCACAAACCGTGGTTCCTTGAGGGTGGGAGAAAAAATTGCCCCAGTGCCCCAATTTGATCTCCTGGTTAGGATAATTGACTAGGAGGGGCTGATACCCCCCCCCCCAATCAGAAGCAAAGAGGTTAGAAAAAAAAAACTCCATTCTGGTTTCTTCTTAGCCAACATTTGCTGAAGACCAACCTGCCTTTTCTGCCGTGGCTTTAATGATGATGATTAATCTTGGCCTGATTTAATCCTCTCTGGAACGCCTGATGGAGAAAGCATCGATCAAGGGCCGAAGAGCCCCCCAAAAAACTTAATCCTCTTTTTATATAATAATAATAATAATAATAATAATAATAATAATAATAATAATAATAATAATAATAATACAGTTGGAAGGGACCTTGGAGGTCATCTAGTCCAACCCCCTGCTCAGGCAGGAAACCTTATACCATTTTGGACAAATGGCTGTCCGGTCTCTTCTTAAAAACTTCCAGTGTTGGAGAAAGGAGGGAGGGAGGGAAGGAA
>NW_015389393.1:49134-57753 GCF_001527695.2 Protobothrops mucrosquamatus
CCACTGATTTTGCGAAGTGGGGGATGACGTGACCCCAGGGATGCTGCAGTGGTCATAAGTGCGAAGAAGGTCATAAGTCACTTGTTTTTTAGTGCCACGGTAACGTCGGTCCGTAAAGGGATGGTTGTAAATTGAGGACTTCCTGTATTGACGTAGCTTTTTTTACCACCCAGATTCCAAGGCATGCAGGTAATCCTCAGCGTAACGACCGCAGTCGTACCCAAGATTTATGTCCTTAAGTGAGACATTTGTTAAATACGTTTCGCCCCATTTTACGACCTTCCGTGCCATCGTTGTTAAGTGAACCACTGCAGTTGTTCAGCCAGTAACACGGTTGTTAAACGAATCTGGCTTCCCCATGGAGTTTGCTTGTCCGAAGGTCGCAAAAGGGGATCACGCAATCCCAGGACATTGAGACCGTCATAAGACGAGTCAGTTGCCAAGCATCCGAATCTTGATCATGTGACCCTGGGGACACTGCAACGGTCCTAAGAGTGAAAAATGGTTGTAACTCGCTTTTTTCAGTGCCATCGTAACTTTGAACAGTCACTAAACAAACAATTGTAACTTGAGGACTAATCTGTATTTTATTCCTTTAGAATTGTTTGTTTTGCAGCCCGGATACGCTGGTTTATAATCATAACAAAGTTTTGACTGACTGGAGCACCTTAAAAAACTTTTCCAAAGTAATTTGTGTTCCAGGGAGAGCTGGGCCCATCCTAGATCCTGGAAATGCCTTTGCAAGTCATTTATAATCTTTGCAGCTAGTCCTGATGAGGTTAGCTAGTTGGGTCATGAAACGTCTGCAAGAAAACCCAGCTCAGACAGTAACAAGGACTTCACAATTGTTATTCACCACTCTTCCTCCTCTTCCTCCTCCTCCTCCTCCTCCCTTCAACAAACCCCACTCCCTTCTACAGTAGTACTGATGATGTTAGCTAGTTGGGTCATGAAACATCTGCAAGAAAACAACCCAGCTCAGACAGTAACAAGGACTTCACAATTGTCATTCACTACTCTTCCTCCTCCTCTTCCTCCTCCTCCTCTTCCTCCTCCTCCTCCTCCCTTCCACAAACCCCACTCCCTTCTACAGTAGTACTGATGATGCTACGTAATTGGATCATGAAATGTCTGCAAGAAAACCCAGCTCAGACAGCAACAAGGACTTCACAGTTTTCATCCACTCCTCCTCCTTCTCTTCTCCTTCTCTCCTCCTCCTCCTCCTCCTCCTCCTCCTCCTCCCTACTTCCCTCCCGCACACCACAACTGGCTGGGGCAGGGGTGGGCAACCTTGGCTCTTTTATGACTTGTGGACTTCAACTCCCAGAATTCCTCAGCCAGCATGGCTCAGCTTGGAAACCTCTCCCTTTCCCCTCAGCATGGCTGGCTCAGGAATTCTGGGAGTTGAAGTCCACTAGTCAAAAAGAGCCCAGGTTGCCTACCCCTGGGCTGGGGAATTCTGGGAGTTGAAGTCCACCCATCTTAAAGTTGCTGAGATCGAGAAACACTGTCCTAAACTACACTTAATTTACTTCTCAGTGTTCCTTCTCATCCTAAATCTGGAGTCGGTCCGCGTTAAGCTCTTCCTCCGCCATCTTTGGTCTTCCTGCTGGTCCCTAGAGGTCTCTCCGCCCGGCCCATTGGTGGCCTCCAGAGGAGAAACAGAATTCTCCATTTTCAGATTGTAAAAATTGTCGCTGGGACTTTCTTAACGTGCAAAATTTCTCTTCCAGATTCACAACGGCCCTCCGCACAGCTCCAACTTCGGGTACGCTTACGCCAAAAGGATGATCGATGTGCAGAACAGGTAGGTCTCACCTGGTCATCCCTGGGAGACAAGGCTAGGTCAGGTTAGGAGAGGGGTAGGCAACCTTGGCTCTTTTATGACTCGTGGACTTCAACTCCCAGAATTCCTGAGCCAGCCTAGCTCAGCTTGGAAACCTCTCCCTTTCCCCTCAGCATGGCTGGCTCAGGAATTCTGGGAGTTGAAGTCCACCAGTCATAAAAGAGCCAAGGTTGCCTACCCCTGCCCCATACCATTACAGACAAGTGGCTGTCCAGTCTCTTCTTAAAAACCTTCCCGTGTTGGAGCATTCACAACTTCTGGTGGCAAGCCGTTCCACTGGCTAATTGTCCTCACTGTTAGGAAGTTTCTTCTTTAGTTCTAGGTTGCCTCTCTCTTTGGTTAGTTTCCATTCAAGTGTGGTCATAATTCAAGGACTGTCTGTACAGGGAACCCTCCAGATATGACTGTTCACTTAGTGACCATTTGAAGTTATGATGTTCCCCCCCCTCCCCAAAAGACTACTTACAACCTCGATGCAAAGTTTTGACAGCCGCCCGCCTCTCCCAGCCTTGCGGTCACACACATTTGAGTGTTTGGCAATTTAAAGCTGTTTGCAAAGTCGTGTCATCTTGTAACCATGATTTGCAATGTTCTGGCTTGTAGCAAGAAGCGCCTATTTGTCAAGATATTGATTTAACAGCTAACCAGCTTATATAATGTAAGATATAAGATGAAATGATGGGAATGACTCAGCAGGGTCTGTATCTCTTTAAGAGCCAGCAGGGTCTGAGTCTCTTTAAGAGCCATTGTATAAAGGGAAGGCTCTGCTGATGTGTTCTCTCTCTTCTGTTTCCTGCTGTAACTGTGGTTTGTTGGATCCTGCTGTATCAGCACATGTATGTATATTCCAGGTGTATGATATTATAGATAGTGTAAGATAAACCATCATTTAATACAGACCACTATTTACTATGTTTATTACTGGGTTATCTCGCGCAATAAGGCTATGCTCTGACACTATTTTTGGACAATAGGTGTACTTAACGACTGCTGAGCTCACTTAACGACCGCCGTAGAAAAAGGGTCACAAAATAAGATTGGTCATGCGATGACTCGCTTAACGACCGGCCTGACCTACGACCATAATGCCAGGTTCAATTATGGTCGTAGGTCAAGGATCACCTAATTCTGTGCCATTCAGCACCCCAGGTGTTCTGCCAGGTGTTCCCAATTTCCTTTTCTTCCGCCAGGGCCTACTTCGAACAGCATGGATGCCACTTCACTGCCGCCATCCCGACGAACATCTTTGGGCCTCACGACAACTTCAGCATCGAGAATGGACACGTCCTGCCGGGCCTGATCCACAAAGTGTACCTGGCCAAGAGTGAGTGAGAGAGAGAGAGCAGGAAGGTGATGGGTGTGTCTGTGTGTGTGTCCCTTGCCCTGCCCTCTAACACAAAACCATTTGGGAGATCCAGTTTGGTCTAGTGGTTAAAGCACCAAGGTAGAAACCAGGAGACGGTGAGTTCTAGTCCCATCTTAAGCATGAAAACCTGCTGGGCAACGTTGGGAAATGGTGAGTTCTAGTCCCGCCTTAAACAGGAAAACTGACTGGGTGGTTCTGGGTCAATCACCAGGAGACGGTGAGTTCTAGTCCAGCCTTAGGCATGAAAACCAGCTGGGTGACTTTGGGCCAATCACCAGGAAATGGTGAGTTCTAGTTCCGCCTTAAGCATGAAAACCAGCTGGGTGACTTTGGGCCAATCACCAGGTGACTGTGAGTTCTAGTCCCCCTTAGGCATGAAAACCGGCTGGGTGACTTTGGGTCAATCACCAGGTGACTGTGAGTTCTAGTCCCGCTTTAGGCATGAAAGCTAGTTGGGTGACTTTAGACGAATCACCAGGTGACTGAGTTCTAGTCCCCCTTAGGCATGAAAACCAGCTGGGTGACTTTGGGCCAATCACCAGGTGACTGTGAGTTCTAGTCCCCCTTAGGCATAAAAACCGGCTGGGTGACTTTAAGCCAATGAGTAGGAAATTTTCTTAGTCCCTCCTTCTGCATTAAAACTGTCTGGCTGACTTTAAGGCAGTCCCTCTCCCTCAACCCAACCCACCTCACAGGGTTGCTGTTTGGGGTAAAACAGCAAAAGGACGTGTGTGTTGGATATAACCGCCACCTTGTGTTATTTGTAAAAAAAATAAAAGTTGAGATGCAAATAAAAAAAATTCTCTGTACTCTAGAAAGAGTACAGAGAAGACCAACAAAGATGATTAGGGGACTGGAGGCTAAAGCATACAAGGAACGGCTGCTGGAATTGGGTATGTCTAGTTTAATGAAGAGAAGGACCAGGGGGGACAGGATAGCAGTGTTCTAGTATCTCAGGGGCTGCCCCAAAGAAGAGGGAGTCAAGCTATTCTCCAAAGCGCCTGAAGGCAGGACAAGAAGCAACGGGTGGAAACTAATCAAGGAGAGAAGCAACCTAGAACTAAGGAGAAACTTCCTGACAGTGAGAACAATTAGCCAGTGGAACAACCTGCCTCCAGAAGCGTTGAATGCGCCAACACTGGAAGTTTTTAAGAAGAGACTGGACAGCCATTTGTCCGAAATGGTCTAGGGTTTCCTGCCTGAGCAGGGGGTTGGACTAGATGACCTCCAAGGTCCCTTCCAACTTTATCATCATCATCATCATCATCATCATCATCATCATCATCATCACCACCACCACCACCACCACCATTATTATTATTATTATTATTATTATTATTATTATTATTATTATTATTATTATTATTATTATTAAAATAACTGAACAACAGAATTGGAAGGGACCTCGGAGGTNTTCCAGTATCTCAGGGGCTGCCCCAAAGAAGAGGGAGTCAAGCTATTCTCCAAAGCGCCTGAAGGCAGGACAAGAAGCAACGGATGAAAACTAATCAAGGAGAGAAGCAACCTGGAACCAAGGAGAAACTTCCTGACAGTGAGAACAATTAACCAATGGAACCACCTGCCTCCAGAAGCGGTGAATGCTCCAACACTGGAAGTTTTTAAGAAGAGACTGGACAGCCATTTGTCTGAAATGGTATAGGGTTTCCTGCCTGAGCAGGGGGTTGGACTAGATGACCTCCAAGGTCCCTTCCAACTTTATCATCATCATCATCATCATCATCATCATCACCACCACCACCACCACCACCACCACCATTATTATTATTATTATTATTATTATTATTATTATTATTATTATTATTATTATTATTACTACTATTATTATTATTATTATTAAAATAACTGAACAACAGAATTGGAAGGGACCTCGGAGGTCTTCTAGTTCAACCCCCTGCTCAAGCAGTAAAGGAAAATAAATAAATAAATGCAGAGCATCGTGATTTGGCTCAATGGGAGACCTGGCAGGGGAGGGGTGCCTTTAACAGAGGGGCTCCTGCCGTATTCCCACCATCTCTAGTTTAAGAGAAGGAAAGAGAGCCCGACAAAGGAACCATCGAGGGCTCCTTCTGGCTCCTTCCCCCCTCCCTTCCTCTGGGCAATCGAGGATCATAAATAAATCAAATAAATCTGAGCGATGTGGCTGCAGGTCAGACTCCTGGCAGACACTCCGTCTGAGCTAGAATCCTGGCTCCGAACAAGCCAAGATTGCCGGCGCATCTGCTAAGCATTTTCGCCTCCCTCTGCTCTCGTTCCTGGGCTGAATCCCACAGACGCTGCTGGGGCTGCCAGAAACCTCGTGGTGCTGCATTTTGATGCGAGGTTAGGCTGCGCAGGCTTTGAAATTGGGGCAGGGGGAAGCGACCCCTCTCGGCTGTCCCTACAACGGCCCAGAGGGGCGTGGGAGAAAAATAACGACTCTGAAGTCCAAGCAGTCCTCGGCTTACAACCGTTCATTTCGCGACCGTTCGGAGTTACAACGGTGTCGAAAAAAGCGACTTGGGCACCTTTTTTTCACACAACCGTCGCAGCCTCCCCGCGGTCATGTGATCAAAATTCAGACGCTTGGCCCCTGACTCGTATTTACGATGGCTGCATCGCCCGGGGTCACGTGATCCCCTTTGGTGATCTGACAAGCAAAGTCAAAGGGAGGAAGCCGGTGTGAAAAACCGTGTGAAAAATTTAAGAACCGCAGTGATTGACTTAAGAACTGTGGCAAAAATGGTCATTTTTTTTCAGCGCCGTTGTAACTTGGAACGGTCACTAAGCAAACTCTTGTAAGCTGAGGACTACTTGTGCTAAATAAGAAAATTAAATGTTGAGACTCTGGAAAGAGTACAGAGAAGAGCAATAAAGATGATTAGGGGACTGGAGGCTAAAACATATAAGGAACGGTTGCTGGAATTGGGTATGTCTAGTTTAACGAAGAGAAGGATGAGGGGGGACATGATAGCAGTGTTCCAGGGGCTGCCCCAAAGAAGAGGGAGTCAGGCTATTCTCCAAAGCCCCTGAAGGCAGGACAAGAAGCAACGGATGGAAACTGATCAAGGAGACAAATAACCTAGAACTAAGGAGAAACTTCCTGACACTGAGAACAATTAACCAGTGGAACCACCTGCCTCCAGAAGCGGTGAATGCTCCAACACTGGAAGTTTCTAAGAAGAGACTGGACAGCCATTTGTCCGAAATGGTATAGGGTTTCCTGCCTGAGCAGGGGGTTGGACTAGATGACCTCCAAGGTCCCTTCCAATATTATTATTATTATTATTATTATTATTATTATTATTATTATTATTATTATTATTATTATTATTATTATTATTATTATTATTATTATTATTATTATGTCAAAGGGAGGAAGCCCAATTCACTTAGCAACCATGTGAAAAAATTTAACAACCGCAGTGATTGACTTAAGAACTGTGGCAAAAATGGTCATCTTTTTTTCAGCGCCGTTGTAACTTGGAACGGTCACTAAGCAAACTCTTGTAAGCTGAGGACTACTTTTGTTAAATAAGAAAGTTAAATTGGCATCAAAGGAGGTTTTATGGAAATGAGCTGCAGGGGGAAGGCGGACATTTCCCGCAGGAAGAATTGAGGAAGGCAGGAGATGCTGTATCTGACGGTGAACTTTCTCCGTGCTTTTCCTCCAGAGAACGGCACTGACGTCACCGTCTGGGGGACGGGAAAGCCTCGGAGGCAGTTCATTTACTCTCTGGTAAGCCTAATCGCCCCGCTGCACGTTGGGGAACGGAGGCAGAAATTCAAGTTCAATCTGAGGGTGGGCAACGCGAAAGTTGACTTCAAACGGTGCCACGAGAGTTTTAGACGCAGCTTGCCCCCAACCAACAACTGCAACGGAGCCTCCCCATTGCTGTCGTTTTGTCAAGCGCCAGGGAAATTTAACGAAGTTTAACGAAGAGAAGGACGAGGGGGGACATGATAGCAGTGTTCCAATATCTCAGGGGCTGCCCCAAAGAAGAGGGAGTCAAGCTATTCTCCAAAGCGCCTGAAGGCAGGACAAGAAGCAACGGATGGAGACTCATCAAGGAGAGAAGCAACCTACAACTAAGGAGAAACTTCCCGACAGTTAGAACAATTAACCAGTGGAACAATCTGCCTCTAGAAGCGGTGAATGCTCCAACACTGGAAGTTTTTAAGAAGAGACTGGACAGCCATTTGTCCGAAATGGTATAGGGTTTCCTGCCTGCCTGAGCAGGGGGTTGGACTAGATGACCTCCAAGGTCCCTTCCAACGTTGTTATTATTATTATTATTATTATTATTATTATTATTATTATTATTATTAAATTGGGAGATTCGGGCAGTTCGAATGTGTATAAAGATTTATGTTAGCTTAAGCTCTTTCATTTGTGGCTTGGTGGCCTGACTGGGTGGATGGGAGAGGGGAACCACGCCAGCGCAATTAGCAACACAACTGAATTTCCTACTGTTTGTAGGTAGCATCCCATGGACACCATACCGCATTTTACGATAGCTTTGTGGAAAACTGACACTTCCAGTGTCAGACAAATACTATTTCGGGCAAATGGCTGTCCAGTCTCTTCTTAAAAACTTCCAGTGTTGGAACATTCACCGCTTCTGGAGGCAGGTTGTTCCACTGGTTAATTGTTCTCACTGTCAGGAAGTTTCTCCTTAGTTCTAGGTTGCTTCTCTCCTTGATGAGTTTCCATCCGTTGCTTCTTGTCCTGCCTTCAGGCGCTTTGGAGAACAGCTTGACTCCCTCTTCTTTGGGGCAGCCCCTGAGATACTGGAACACTGCTATCATGTCCCTTCTGTCCCTTTTGGCGCGGAGAAGAAACCCGAGGGAGCCGAGACCTGGATGCGTTTTTGCTGAAAACAGGAAGTGTCAGTTTCCCACAAAGCTATCACAAAATGCGGTGTGGTGTCCACGGGATGCTACAAAGAGCGGCTAATTACCTGAACGTTGCTCACACGAGCGCAGAGGGGGCCCAACTGCATTTGAATCTGGGTCACCAGTGCTCCTTTTGGGGTTGGTCGTAACTTGGAACGGTCGCTAAGCAATCTGTCGTACGTCGAGGACTATTACCAGTATTACCAGTTTCTTCTCTTGGGCCTTTCAGGACCTGGCTCGGTTGTTCGTGTGGGTCTTAAGGGAGTACAGTGAAATAGAACCCATCATCCTGTCAGGTAGGTGCCCCTGCGTTCCGAACACGGGAGGTTCGGTCTGGAGCCTCTCCTTGTTGAAAAAAATAAATAATAATAATAAATCAGATTTTGTTTTTGTGACGACCCATCTGCTGCCTCTCTTGCTTACTGTTTCTCGCCTGCTGCTTGTGCAAAGAGAGCTGTGCGTGCTTGCGCGTGCGCCTGCTGTTCACACAGAACCACGACTTCTTGCCCGCCCC
>NW_015389393.1:58099-81965 GCF_001527695.2 Protobothrops mucrosquamatus
CTCCTCCTCCTCCTCCTCCTCCTCCTCCTCCTCCTCCTCTCCCTTCTGCAAATCCCACTCCCCTGTAGCACTGATTGTGTTCTCTAGTTAGGTAATGAAACGTCTGCAAGAAAACCACCAAGCTCAGACAGCACCAAGGACCCCACAGTCGGTGTTGTCCTCCTCCTCCTCCTCCTCCTCCTCCTCCTCCTCCTCCTCCTCCTCTCCACAAACTCCTCTCCCTTCCAGCACTGCTGACGTTACCTAGGTTGGCAATGAAACATCCACAAGAAAACAACCAAGCTCAGAGAGCGCCAAGGACTCCTCAACCCAGCCCACGTCCCACCTCAAAGACCCGTCCCATCCACCTTCCTTCCCACCTGGGGGAGGTTCAGGGCAAGGGGGGGGGGCTGGACAGCAATAACAGGATGGATCCAAGGGAAATGACGGGGCATCTCCGGAAGTGGGTCTCACCGTCGTCTTCTGCTTCTTTTCTCTCAGTGGGAGAAGAAGAGGAGGTGTCCATCGGAGAAGCCGCTCAATGCATCGCGAAGGCCATGGATTTCAAGGGGCAGCTTCTGGTATCCTTTGTGAATAATTCCCCAGGCATTGGAGCAGACTCAGAAACTCGTCATCTTTTCTACAATACGGCTATTTCTTGAGTAACGACACAATTTCCATTGCTAAGCAAAGGTGTGTGTGTGTAATTAAGTAAGTTGCCACCAATTTTGCAATTTTACAGCCAGAATTCTGGGAGTTGAAGTCCGTACATCTGAAAGTTCCCAAGATTTGAAGTCCGTACACCTGAAAGTTCTCAAGATTTGGAAACACAAATTGTCGGTTGTTTCTTTAGCTATCTGCCTCATGTAGGTATTGCTCCCAAGAGCTCCCCTCTTCTCTGTGAACCACAGCCCTGCAAGGTTGGCCACCTCCAACCCTCCAAGCTTCTGGGTGAAGTTTTTAATCCTACAAAACACCAACTTGTCTTTCGTATGATCCGTGTTAAGATTGATCTTGGGTTCCTTTTCTTTAACCTCATCCCCTCCTTCAAGTTTGACGAATCCAAATCAGATGGTCAGTTCAAGAAAACGGCCAGCAACGTCAAGCTGAGGAGATATCTGCCCGACTTCCAGTTCACGCCATTCAATCAAGGTAGGAGAACAACATTCCAGTGAGGCCTCTTGGGTCCTCGTGTGCGACCTTGGGAGTCTTAGTCACATTGGAGTAGTGGATCTCCTTCACTCAATGAAGGTGACCCAACGATGTTGAAGACCTAAACACAACAGCCACGAGATTTGCAATTTGGTGTCAGGTTGATCCGTGGCTACCTAGTTTTGGTTTGTGTGTTGGCTACAACGGGCTATACCAAGGGTCTTCAAACTTGGCCCTCTTATGACTGGTGGACTTCAACTCCCAGAATTCCTCAGCCAGGCACTCATGCCTGGCTGAGGAATTCTGGGAGTTGAAGTCCACAAGTCATAAAAGGGCCAAGTTTGAAGACCCCGGTCTGGATCCAAGCCTGCAGTTTCATCAAAATGGCCGAATGAGGAATTCTGGGAGTTGAAGTCCACAAGTCATAAAAGGGCCGAGTTTGAAGACCCCTGGGCTATACAGTTTGATTATGGTTCAGTGTGCAGAGCTGACTTTGGGAGGAAAATTGTAGGAATGCAATTCGATTCGATTCAATTCAATTCCATATTTCTTAGAACAGGTCATACAATTTGATTATGCTTTGGTGCACAGAGATGACCTTGGGAGGAAAATTGTAGCAATGCAATGCAGTGCAATGCAATTTAATTTAATTTAATTTAATATTTAATTTAAATCAAATCAAATCAATTCTAATTTAATTTAATTTTTAATTTCATTTAAATTCATGTATTCGTTTAAATTCATATTTCTTAGAAAGGCTATACAATTTGATTTGATTTAATATTTAATTTGATTTAATTTAAATCAATTTAAATGAAATCAATTCTAATTTAATTTAAATCAATTTAAATCAAATCAATTTTAATTTAATTTAATTTAATTATTTAATTTTATGTTTTTTAGAAAGGCTATATAATTTGATTATTTTAACGTCCCGCGGGTTGAGAAACACTGATGTGGATGACTTAGCTTAACCCGCATAAAGCAAATCGGAACATATTTTTTTCTCGCAGAGGTCTTCCCGGAGCCCCCTTTGAAAACCCGGGACACAATTCCAAATTAGCTTTAAAAAAAAAAAATCACCCCTGCAGAAAGCTGCCCCCTAACTTTTTCTGCTTCAGGAGGGCGAATACTCTTCCCGTCCCCGCTTCCGATTTCATTGCCTTCCTGTCTTCTCCTCTCTCCTGCAGCCGTGAAGAAAATGTGCGACTGGTTCTGCGCCAACTACGACACCGTCCGGAAATGACGAACGGGCACCGCGATGGCTGTGCGCTAAGTAGGGGCGGCTGCGCCCTAAGTAGGGGCGGCTGAATCCTAAGTAGGGGCGGCTACGCCCTTGTCTCAATCTCAGGTAGCTTTTTTGGTGGAGGAGGGAAAAAAAAGGAAAATAAAAGAAGCCCTTAGAGTACCAAGAGCGGATTCTCTTTTTTTTGTTTTTGGTTTTTTTTTTTCAACACAGCAAACCCTGGGCACAATTTTTGCAATTCGAAGATGGGCCTTGCGTACTTAAAGCAAGCTGTTTGGATGACCGCTAGCCAGAAGAAGCCAATCCAGCGAGCAAATTTTAGTTCTCCACAGACTTGCCGTGTAGGCAGTGGTGGGATTCAAATAAGTGAACAATTGGTTTTCTGTGTGTGGATGCCGCTTCCGGAAGTCCATTCTGGGCCTGGGCAACAAAGAATTAGCTACCGGTTCTGCCGAATTGGTACGGTTCTGCCACCACTGCCCCACTCCCTTCTAGCACTGACAATGTTACCTAGTTTGGTAATGAAATGTCTGCAAGAAAACCAAGCTCAGAGAGCACCAAGGACCCCTTAGTCCTCCTCCTCCTTTCCACAAACCTGACTCCCTTCTAGCACTGATGATGTTACCTAGTTTGGTAATGAAATGTCTGCAAGAAAACCACCAGCTCAGAGAGCACCAAGGACTCCATAGTCGTCCTCCTCCTCCTCTTCTTCCTCCTCCTCCTCCTCCTCCTCCTCCTCCTCCCCACAAACCCAACTCCCTTCTAGCACTGATGATGTTCCCTAGTTGGGTCATGAAACATCTGCAAGAAAACCACCCAGCTCGGAGAGCACCAGGGACCCCACAATCTTCTCTTCTATTGGAGAATTACAGGGCCTTTTCACTGGTTTCTGCCAAAAAAACCCCACACATTCAAATCAATGGGTTCACTTAATGACGGTGAATTTGCTTAATGACTGCCAGGACAAAGGCCATAAAATTAACTTTTGGTCATTAGTTGCTTTGACACACAACGGTAATGGTTTTAACAGCCAGGTTTCCCATCCTAATTATGATCAAAAAGTCAAGATATACATGTATTACACGTAGTCCTCTACTTACGACCAACATTGGCCCCCCAAATTCTGTTGCTAAGCAAGACAGTTATTGAGTTTTGCCCCCATTTTATGACTTTCCTTGCCCCGTTCTTAAGCGAATCACTGCAGTTTTGGTTAATCACACGGCTGTTTTTTGATCGCAAAAGGGGATCGCATGACCCCGGGGATGCTGCGACCGTCGTAAATACAAGTCAGTGGCCAAGCGGCTGAATTTTGATCATGTGACCCCAGGGACGCCGTGACTGTCATAAATATGAGTCAGTGGCCAAGCGGTTGAATTTTGATCATGTGACCCTGGGGATGCGGTGATGGTCATCGGTGTGGAAAACAGTCACAAGTCACTTTTTTTTAGTGCCGTTGTAACTTGGAACAGTCACTAAATGAACTGTTTTAAGTCGAGGAGAAACCTGTAGTGTTTTGGATACACTTTGTCCCTCAACGTTGCTTGGTGTGAAGAAGCTGACCCATAAATCAAAATGAGAGGTGTCTTCTCCATAATAAGCTGGCAATTAGCATTATCTGAAGCTTAGAGACTTGCCAGATGTTGCTAAGAAAGTTTCTGCATTAAACAGCTGCTGCTGCTTCTGCTTCCAGCAAGAACAGCTGGAGGGTTGGAAACAAAGCTTGTATTTTGTGGATGGTGCCACAAAAATACAGACCCAGATTCCTTTTCAGAGGAACAATAGAATAACAAGAGTTGGAAGGGACCTTGGAGGTCTTCTAGTCCAACCCCCTGCTCAGGCAGGAGACCCTGTAGCATTTCAGACAAAGGGCTGTCCAGTCTCTTCTTAAAAACCTCCAGTTTTGGAGCATTCACAGCTTCTGGAGGCAGGTTGTTCCACTGGTTAATTGTTGTAACTGTCAGGAAATTTCTCTTTAATTCCAGGTTGCTTCTCTCTTTGGTTAGTTTCAACCCATTGCTTTTTGTCTTTGCCTTCATGTGCTTTGGAGAACAGCTTGACTCCCTCTTCTTTGTGGCAGCCCCTGAGATATTGGAAGACTGCTATCATATCCCCCCTCGTCCTTCTCTTCGTTAAACTAGACATACCCAATTCCAGCAGCCTTTCCTTATATGTTTTAGCCTCCAGTCCCCTGATCATCTTTGTTGCTCTTCTCTGCACTCTTTCTAGAGCCTCAACATCTTTTTTACATCATGGTGACCAAAACTGGATGCAGTATTCCAAGTGTGGCCTTATCAAGGCATTGTAAAGTGGTATTAATACTTCACGTGATATTGATTCCATCCCTCTGTTAATGCAGCCCAGCAGTGTGTTGGCTTTTTTGACTGCTGCAGCACAATGCTGGCTCCTATTTAAGGGATGGTCCACTAGGATTCTGAGGTCCTAGGTTCAAGATCTGGCATGACAACGGCCTTTTATTCAGAAGTGGCATTTTCTAGTTAGCAGTAGGTAGAAGTGTAGTTACTCTTGGGAGAGAAAGTTTTTGGTTTGTTTCAGATCCTCCAGGTCACGGTTAGGCAACCATGGCTCTTTTATGACTTGTGGACTTCAACCCCCAGAATTCCTGAGCCAGCATGGCTCAGCTTGGAAACCTCTCCCTTTCCCCTCAGAATGGCTGCCTCAGGAATTCTGGGAGGTGAAGTCCACAAGTCATGAAGGGGCCAAAGTTCCCCCATGCTGGCTCAGGAATTCTGGGAGTTGAAGTCCACGACTCATAAAAGAGCCAAGGTTGCCTACCTCTGGCCTAGGCCGCTTTATGACTCGTGGACTTCAACTCCCAGAATTCCTGAGCCAGCATGACTCAGCTTGGAAACCTCTCCATTTCTCTTCAGCATGGCTGGCTCAGGAATTCTGGGAGTTGAAGTCCATGAGTCATAAAAGAGCCAAGGTTGCCTATCCCTGCTCCAGGTAAATAGCAGTGAAATCCTATAGGGAAGGTAAAATAGATCTGAATTCAAAATACAGGCTGTCCTCAACTTACACACAGTTTAGTGGCCATTCAAAGTTACAACAGCACTGAAAAAAGGGAGTTACGACCGTTTTTCACACAAACGTCGCAGCATCCCCCAAAGTCGTGTGATCAAAACTCAGCCACTCGACAACTGACTCGTGTTTATGACGGTTTCAGTGTCGTGTGATCCCCTTTCGCGACCTTCTGAGAAGCAGCCAATGGGGAAGACAGATTCACTCTTAACAACCATGTCCCTACTTAAATACCGCAGAGGTTCACTTAACTGGGGTGAAAAAAGTCATAAAATGGGGCAAAACTCACTTCATGAATGTTTCACTTAGCAACATAAATTCTGAGCTCGTTTGGGATCGTAGGTCAAGGGCTACCTGTACTAACTTAACTGCAGTGATTCGCTTAACGTCCCACGAAAGGTCATAAAACGGAGCAAAACTCACTGAAAGCTGTGTCTCGCTGAGCGACGGATGGTGGTCGTAAGTTGAGGATTACCTGTATATCCCCTTTAATTATTTTTTTTTAACTTCACTTAGTTCCTTGGCCGCATTCGCATTTATAAAGAAAACATGTTTATTCGGCATACACACAGCAACGATCAATTTTAAAAAGAAGGCAGTACAGACTCTTAAGTAAAGCACTTCCTGGGACGACAGCTGTTCTGTGTCACTGTAAAATTTCACCCTGCCAAAATTCCTCAGAACAGCGTTCCGAGCAGATTTGGATCCAGGTTTATTTTCTCTTATTTGGAAGATCTCTAAAAGTGGAAAATTGCACGTTTACGAAGAAATCTGGTCCTTTTTTTAGCAGAATGGATTGTCACGGTGACAGCTGCTTTAAGAAAGATGGTTGTTTTAGATCAGGGGTCTTCAAACATGGCCCCTTTACGACTTGTGGACTTCAACTCCCAGAATTCCACGTGCCTGGCTGAGGAATTCTGGGAGTTGAAGTCCACAAGTCTTAAAGTGGCCAGATTTGGAAACCCCTGCTATAAGATAAGACAGGGGTCTTCAAACGTGGCCCTTTTACGACTTGTGGACGTCAACTCCCAGAATTCCACGTGCCTGGCTGAGGAATTCTGGGAGTTGAAGTCCACAAGTTGTCAAAGAGCCACGTTTGAAGAATAGATACTGCCTCCAGCCTAACGTAGGCAGAAAAATTGAAGGAGAACGTTAATGGTTCCCAGTCCAACAGATTTAGATGTTTTCTGTCCACTGTTGGTAGAAACTAGATTATCCAGCAGCGCAGAAGTGCTGAATCGAGAGTAATCGACATTATTCCCGTGAAAATGGGCTTGGCATGGAAGCCTGAAGCTTGCAGTCCACCAGAATCGCAACGCAGGAAGGGGCGAAAATCTCCCAAGGTTGATGCTGGTCAAGCGAGGTGGCTGTGTCCGGCCGCGTGAACGTGGCAGAAGACCTGGTGGGAGAGGGACTTCTTCCTGCAGGGCTGTCCAGTCCTGGTGACCCCTTGGCAGAAGGGCCTTGGGGAAGCCGAGCAGCTGGAGCTGCAGGGGGGGAAAAATGGAAGATGGCGATTGCTCAGGATTAAACCAGAGTTAGCTTGACTTCTCCAATTCTTCTCCATCATTACTCCAGGTTTTTTCCCCCCCAAACTTGACAAGTTGAAGACGGGTGGACTTCATCTCCCAGAATTCCCCAGCCAGCCAGCATGGCTGGTTTGGGAATTCTGGAAGTTGAAGTCCACTAGTCTTCAACTTGTCAAGTTTGCAGACCTCATGGTCTAGATTTTGGCCGGGGTTTCCTCTCCCAAGTTTGCCATTTAGTTCTCGAACGTTTCGTTACCAGACTAGGTCACCTCATCAGGGTGTCTAAACTATTTTGTATGGCAAAGAGCAGACCCAACATTTGCTTGTGTTATTTGTACCCTGGCTTTATTAGTTCCACAAATAAGGCGGCAAACATAACCAGCACCTCCCACCTCCTATTTTCCCTACCACGGCGACTCTGTGAGGTGGGCTGGGCTAAGAGAGGGATTGGCCCAAAGGTAACCAGCCGGCTTTCATGCCTAAGGTGGGACTAGAACTCACCGTCTCCTGGTGATTGGCCCGAAGTCACCCAGTCGGCTTTTATGCCTAAAGTGGGACTAGAACTCACATTCTCCTGGTGATTGGCCCAACGTCACCCAACTGGATTTCATGCCTAAGGCGGGACTAGAACTCCTGGTCTCCTGGTGATTGACTTAAAGTCACCCAGCTAGCTTTCATGGCTAAGGCGGGACTAGAACTCACCATCTCCTAGTGATTGGCCCAATGTCACCCAACTGGATTTCATGCCTAAGGTGGGACTAGAACTCACTGTCTCCTGGTGATTGGCTCAAAGTTACCAGTCGGCTTTCAGGCCTAAGGCGGGACTAGAATTCCCAGTCTCCTGGTGATTGGCCCAAAGTCACCCAGCCGGCTTTCATGCCTAAGGCAGGACTAGAACTCACCGTCTCTTGGTGACTGGCCCAAAATCACTCAGCTGGCTTTCATGGCTAAGGCAGGACTAGAACTCACCATCTCCTGGTGATTGGCCCAACCTCACCCAACTGGCTTTCATGCCTAAGGCGGGACTAGAACTCCCAGACTCCAGCTTTCTAGCCAGGTGCCTTAGCCACTAGACCAAGCGGGTTGAACAGCTACCCTTGAAACAGGAATATACTCATGTAGAGATTGAGGATAGGGATAAACTGAGCCCATCTATCCATTAGCTTGAGCAAATCATGGCTTAATAGGATGTATGCAGATGCAGATAGAACATTTGTGGAGAGATTGCTTTGACCCACACACCGGCCACTGCCAGCTTCCATACTCACACATCGCTGAGCAAGGAATCGTTTAGCGAGGAGACTTGCGGGCTGGAGAATGAGTTGAACGCTGAGCTCAAGGGAGGCCTGGGGCGTCTTTCCAAGGTGGCCTGTTGGGGAAAGAAGATGGACACATCTTTCTGAGGCCATGCATCTCGGCTTGTCTCTGGCCCGTGGGGGGCAGAACTCAAGGGAAGCAGCAGCAGCTTATGGGGGGTTGGCCAAAAGACCCCTCTGAGCTCCATGGACACAAGGGATGGTCATGCAACAGACAGCACCCAAGAACAGGAACCCTATCTTGGTTTGATAGGATGGCCTAGTTCCCACAGCAGGCCAAGCCCATGGCTAGTTTCTCCAAGCATGCTTATACTGTCTAACCCAGGGGTAGGCAACCTCGGCTCTTTTATGACTCATGGACTTCAACTCCCAGAATTCCTCAGCCAGCATGGGGGAACTATGGCCCCCTCATGACTCGTGGACTTCAACTCCCAGAATTCCTGAGCCAGCATGGGGGAACTATGCCCCCCCCCCATGACTCGTGGACTTCAACTCCCAGAATTCCTGAGCCAGCATGGGGGAACTATGGCCCCCTCATGACTCGTGGACTTCAACTCCCAGAATTCCTGAGCCAGCATGGGGGAACTATGGCCCCCTCATGATTCGTGGACTTCAACTCCCAGAATTCCTGAGCCAGCCTGGCTCAGCTTGGAAACCTCTCCCTTTCCCCTCAGCATGGCTGGCTCAGGAATTCTGGGAGTTGAAGTCCATGAGTCATAAAAGAGCCGAGGTTGCCTACCCGTGGTCTAACCTGAGTCTTTTCCAAAAGACAGCTTAGATTTCTTAGATTTTCCTTGGAAAAAGCTTCATTTCTTGGTCCAAGATGTCTATGGAGATTCTCCATCATCCAGGTCCTGGTTGTCCCCAAGCTGCTTTTTCCAGGAGGCAACTGGACTTCCTTGTTTTTCTTTGAAGACGTTTCCCTTCTCATCCCAGAAGCTTCTTCAGCTCTGACGGGATGGTGGGGAATGGAAAGATTTATACTCCTTGCAGACAGCCGGTCATTTGCATCCTTTCAGAGAGTCGTTGAGGCCACTTGGAGGTTTGTCTGCAAGGAATATAAATCCTTCCGTTCCCCACTGTGGGAAGTCAGCCCCCCCCTGAAAAGGGCAGAATATTATATTTCCTCAAAGGATCTTAAAGAGGCAACTCTCCCTCCCCCAAGCAGAAACCATCTCTGTAGAAATGCAGATGTGATAATCCATTTCAATAAACCGCAACCTTCTTTCTAAAGCAGTCTCCATGTTGTCTATTCCCGGCTTGGACTGGACCCTGATGAAGATTTTTTCATTCAACACCACCATCCAGTCAGAGCTGAAGAAGCTTCTGGGATGAGAAGCGAAACGTCTCCAGAGAAAAACAAGGAAGTCCAGTGGCCTCCTGAAAAAAAGCACCTTTGGGATTCTGAAGCTGAAGAAGCTTCTTAGATGAGAAGTGAAACGTTTTCAAGGGGAAAAAAAAACCAAGACGGTCCAGTTGCCTGGTGAAAAAAGCACCTTTGGGACAACCCTGCCCTAGAGCAGGGCTTTTCAACCTTTTCACCCATTGTACCACTTTTAGCATATGGCAACATCCGAGTATCATCAGTCGCCTAGCAAGGTGTCAAAAAGATGATCAAAAAAATAAAAGGAAAAAAGTGATGAAGTACAGGTAGTCCTCGACTTACAGCAGTTCGCTTAGTGACTGTTCGAAGTTACAGTGGCACTGAAAAAAGTGCCCCCCCAATCCACAGCTGAGCAAGACACCTGCCTGCCCGCCCGGCCGCGCTCTTCCTCCTGTCCGAGGTTTTCATTGTTGTGAGCATTTCTGTTGAGGATTGGCAGAGGGGGTGGGGTGGGGGGTGTTTGGTTTTTATTCCCCCCGTCTGCTGGGTGGTTGCAGCAGGTTTTGGTCACTTCACGTGACCCTGGGACACTGTGACCGTCATAAATATGAATCAGTTGCCAAGCATCTGAATGTAAATCACAAGACCCTGGAGAGGCTGCAACGTTCCAGCTGATCGGCGCTTCTTCTGGGCTCAGCACAAGCGCCAGGATCAGTGCTGCTTTCCAACTGATTGGTCTTCTTCAGGACTCAGCAGAAGCACCAGGATCAGTGCCGAGCTCCAGCTGGAGCCTGGCACTGATCCTGGCGCTTCCGTTCAGCCCCGACAGCCCTGCAGCTCCAGCCGTCTCTCGCTCAGGCTTGTGCGGTGCTGCCACCGATTCAGCTCATTCCCCTCCCCAGCTACCACTTGTCTAGGATGGTCGCGTACCACCTGCCAGGTGCCCATGTACTACAGATGGTACCCGTACCACTGGTTGAAACGCCCTGCCCTAGAGGATGGAGAACCTCCATCAACATGTGTCCAACGTGAGTTTAGCTTTGGCAACTGCAATAGGCTCCAAATTTGCAAGGTTTGGTTGATGTCACCTTCACCATAAAATAGAATTGATGTGTCTAGTTGGGTCTGGTGGCTAGGCTGACAGAAACCCGCGCAAGGTCGTCACTCAAGCTGCCTTGCAAAACATCCCCATTCTGATGACCGCTGTTGGCACCGAGCAACACCCTAGGGCAGACATGTCAAACACAAGGCCCGGGGGCCGGATGCGGCCTGCGAAGTGGTTTCATGTGGCCCGCGAAACCATCCTGGAAACAGTGAGGGAACGGCCCCCGCTGCCTTGGCCCTGGCCCAGCCCGCCCGGGAGCCAATGTACAATTTTGTGGTGGCCGTCTATGCTGAAGCGCATTCAGTCTTAGCTCCATAAGCCCCCCCCCGCACGGCCTGAGAGGAACAGTGAGGCTCCTCCAATGGACCATGCCTTGGCGCTTGCCCCGGTCCCACCCCCTTCTGCCAGAGACCCTCAGATCTGTCCCACTCCTGCCCAGGCCCCCACTGGCCCCCTTGACGTGAACGATGTAGAGCTGGCAATGCCCACCCAATAGGCCACACCCACTCCCTCCACGCCCACCCAGTAGGCCACACCCACCCTGGCCACACCCACCCGGACCCCTGAGGGCAACCGCAATGCTGATGCGGCCCTCAATGAAATTGAGTTTGACACCCCTGCCCTAGGGCAGAGGTGGCGAACCTATGGCACGTGTACCAGAGGGTGGCACTCAGAGCCCTCTCTGCGGGCACGCCCCGGAGATGGCAACGGTCCCTCTTCAAGCAGCCGCCTGCTAACTTGCCGAGGTCCCACGTAGCCGGATGCATCCCGGCACGGCTGGTTTCCCTCCCTCCCCCCCTCCCGTCCCTCCTGGGCTGGCATGCTCTCCTTTTCATGGGCACGACCCACTGCATCGCCTCTTCAGCTGTTGGCCAGCCATCCAGCTCATAGGTGACTTCTTTGAACTGCTGGCAGCGGGCTACGGAACCCCAGAGTGCGTCGGTCGAGGGGCCAGCAGGCTGTGGCTGCTGACGGACATCATCGGCCCCCGTGCGCTCGCTGGCCACTGTGTGTGGGGACCGATGGCGTCACGCAGCAGTTGCCCCGGCTCTTGCCTTGCCCCATGGCAATGGCACCCCCGCCCCGCCTCGCACCTGCCTACCGCCCCACCTGTCAGAGACCCCCTGGATTTCCCCCAATCCTGCCCGCCCCCCACAGGCATCCCTCCCCACGAGCAACATTGAGGTGACCACACCCACCCAATCTGCCATGACCACCACAGCCACACCCACCCAGTGGGTCATGCCCACCCAACATCGGTGATAAATAAGTGGGTTTTGGGTTGCAGTTTGGGCACTCGGTCTCTAAAAGGTTCGCCATCACTGCCCTATGGGGCCGGCTTGAGAACCTGGCCTGCATCCACCCAGCCCCCCCCCCAAAAAATCACCCTTCTCACAGCCCCTGCTCCGACCTCTTGGTTACCTCTGTTTTGCTGCAGCGGTTCAAAGTCAGGCGGCGCAAAGGCCGGGCAGGGCGGAAGGGACCCAGGGCTCCGCTCTCCGGCCCCCTCCCCTGGGTGGACGCCGGGAGGTCCCCCTCCTTTTCTAGGGAGTCTGTTTTCAGAGGGAATCCATCTGCAAAAGACAAGGGGGGGGGTTGGTAGAGGCCAGGCCTGGGGTGATCAACAAAGCCGTTCTTTTCCTTGGCGTTCCAAGAACCGAGCCAGCGCTAAAAAGGAGGAGGTGTTAGCAGGAGCAGGAGCAGGAGCAGGAGGAGCAGGAAAGAACTGTGGGGTCCTTGGTGCTCTCTGAGCTTGGCTGTTTTCTTGCAGACGTTTCATTATCCAGCTAGGTAACATCATCAGTGCGAGAAGGGAGTGGGGTTTGTGGAGAGGAGGAGGAGGAGGAGAAAAGGGGGAGAAGGAGGAGGACTATGAGGTCCTTGGTGCTCTCTGAGCTGCGTGGTTAATAATAATAATAATAATAATAATAATAACAACAACAACAACAACAACAATAATAATACAATTGTTAATAAGAAAGAAAAAAAAGTCTGGATAGTGGACATGGCAGTGCCTGGAAACAGCAAAATAGACGAGAAAGAACTGGAGAAGATCACAAAATACTAAGACCTACAAATAGAAATAGAAAGACTGTGGCAAAGGCAAGCAAGGGTGGTACCAATAGTCATAGGCGCCTTGGGTGCAATCCCAAAACAACTGGAGCACCACTTGAACACCATCATCGGCATTGACAAATTCTCCATTAGTCAATTGCAAAAGGCAGCCTTACTAGGAACCGCTTCCATCCTGCGACGAGATCTGTAATACCATCAAATATCCACATCTGCCTATCCCAGGTCCTTGGGAAGGACTCGATAGGTAGACAAAAATGCCAAATCTAGTCTGAACATCTGGCTGACTGTGCGATGATCCATAATAATAATAATAATAATAATAAAGTTGGAAGGGACTTTGGAGGTTATCTAGTCCAACCCCCTGAGGCAGGAAACCCTATACCATTTCAGACAAATGGCTGTCCAGTCTCTTCTTAAAAACTTCCAGTGTTGGAGCATTCACCGCTTCTAGAGGCAGGTTATTCCACTGGTTAATTGTTCTCACTGTCAGGAAGTTTCTCCTTAGTTCTAAGTTGCTTCTCTCCTTGATGAGTTTCCATCTATTTTGCTTCTTGTCCTGCCTTCAGGCGCTTTGGAGAACAGCTTGACTCCCTCTTCTTTGGGGCAGCCCGAGATACTGGAACACTGCTATCATGTCCCCCCTCGTCCTTCTCTTCGTTAAACTGGACATACCCAATTCCAGCAGCCGTTCCTTGTTATGTTTTAGCCTCCAGTCGCCTAATCATTTTTGTTGCTCTTCTCTGCACTCTTTCTAGAGTCTCAGCCTATTTTTTACATCGTGGTGACCAAAACTAGATGCAGTATTCCAAGTGTGGCCTTACCAAGGCCTTGTAAAGTGGTATTAACTCTTCATGTGATCTTGATTCTATCCCTGTTAATGCAGCCTAGCACTGTGTTGGCCTTTTTGGCAGCTGCAGCACACGGCTGGCTCCTATTTAAATGATTGTCCACTAGGACTCTGAGGTCCCTCTCACAGTTGGTACTATTGAGCAAGGTACCCCCTATACTATACCTGTACATTTGGTTTTTCTTGCCTAAATGTAGAACCTTACTTTTTTCACCATTGAATTTTGTTAGATAGCGCCCAGTGTTCAAGTCTGTCCAGATCCTCCTGTATCCTAAGCCTGTCTTCTGGAGTGTTGGCAGACGTTTCTTGCAGACGTTTCATGACCCAACTAGAGGACTTCATTAGTGCTAGAAGAGAGTGGGGATGTGGGGGGGGGGAAGAGGAGGAAGAAGAGGACTGTGGGGCCCTTGGAGCTCTCTGAGCTTAGCTGTTTCCTTGCAGACGTTTCATTATCCAGCTAGGTAACATCATCAGTACTAGAAGGGAGCAGGATTTGTATTGTTTAAATACAAATGGATGTTTATATACAACAACCTCTGTCCCCCCACCTCCATCCTAGCAGTCTTGCTCACCTGACAGGTAGCTCACCTCTTCCAGCTTCTCCAGCTCATGCAGGAGGCCCACCTCACCTTCTCTGCAAAGAGGGACAAAAACAAAGAAGAGATTTGGGGAGCTGCATTTCCAGGATCCGTGCAAGCAGCTTGGGAAAAAGTATCGCCCGTTTCTTTAAGGCCCGTTTTCCAGAAGCTTGCAATAGAATGCCCCCCCCCCACAAAGGTGCTTTTTCAGGAGGCAACTGGACTTTGTTTTTCCTGGAAGAGGTTTCGCTTCTCCTCAGAGAAGCTTCTTCTGAAGAAGAACTAAAGAAGCCTCTTGGAGGAGAAGCGAAACCTCTTCAAGGAAAAAAGAAAGGACGGAGGAGAGACTGTAGGCATCACAATAGAATTCTTTCCGTGTCAATGCTAAGACAGACTCATAAACACCACTGAAATGCAATTCATAAAGAAAAATTATCCTTCGTCTAATCCATCTTTCTTTCTTTTTTCTCTTTCTTTTCTCTTTCTTCTATCCTCTATCTAATCTATCTATCTATCTAATCTATCATTTTTTCTCTCTACCTACCTACCTTTCATCTATCCTCTATCATCTATCGGTCCATCATTCATCTAGCTGTCTGTCTGTCTGTCTTTCCTTTCTCTCTCTCTTTCTCTCATCTATCATCTATCTACCATCTATCTGTCTATCTATCTATCTATCTATCTGTCTGTCTGTCTGTCTGTCTATCTATCTATCTATCATTTCTCTCTCCATCATCTGTCTGTCTGTCTGTCTGTCTGTCTGTCTGTCTGTCTATCTATCTATCTATCTATCATTTCTCTCTCCATCATCTGTCTGTCTGTCTGTCTATCTATCTTTCTATCTATCATTTCTCTATCTATCTATCTATCTATCTATCTATCTATCTATCTATCTATCTATCTATCTATCTATCTATCTCTATCATTTCTCTCTCTCTATCCTCTCCATCATCATCCATCCATCCATCCATCCATCCATCCATCTATCTATCTAATTTATTTGCCGCCCGTCTCATATCCAAGGACTCTGATGAAAACCCAGCAACTGAAAGAACCTGGCCTTGACAGAGCAGCGTGGAGGGGAGCCCCGGCCTATGAAGTCACCCAGACACAACTGAACAGTTAAAACCACAACGCAACAGAATCCTTCCAATGTCTCAATGCTAAGACATACACATCACGGAGCCTGCAATTCAGAAACAAAACTAGAAGTTTATGAAAATTGCCACCAGTGCATTCACCCCCCCCCCCTCCAGTTTCCTACCTTTCAGGGGTGGAGGTAACCCGGCCGCGCTTGGCTGGCTGAAGCCCCGCTTTGCAAGCAGGGCTCTCTGGAGCCTTGTGGGGAAGGGGCAAAGGCGCCCGGAGGGGTCTCCGTGTCCTGTGTCTCAAAGCGGGGCAGCAGATTCTTTCGAGGAGAACGTTGACTGCAAGGAAGGAAGAAATGAAAAAGGTTGTTCCTTGTATTTCTGGTCCACCTAGAATTCACGTTTAAAACTTCTACGTTTTTGGTTCCAATCCTGCTTTGGACATGAAAGCTGGCTGGGTGACCTTGGACCAGGAGACGGTGAGTTCTAGTCCTGCCTTAGGCACAAAAGCCAACTGGGTGAACTTGTACCAATCACCAGGAGACAGTGAGTTCTAGTCAAAAGCCAACTGGGTGACTTTGGGCCAATCACCAGGAGACAGTGAGTTCTAGTCCTGCCTTAGGCACAAAAGTGAACTGGGTGACCCTGAACCAATAACCAGGAGACAGTGAGTTCTAGTCCTGCCTTAGGCACAAAAGTGAACTGGGTGACCTTGAACCAATAACCAGGAGACAGTGAGTTCTAGTTCTGCCTTAGGCAGGAAAGCCAACTGGGTGACTTTGGGCCAATCACCAGGAGATGGTGAGTTCTAGTCCTGCCTTAGGCACAAAAGCCAAATGGATGAACTTGTACCAATCACCAGGAGACGGTGAGTTCTAGTCAAAAACCAACTGGGTGACTTTGGGACAATCACCAGGGAAGTCCTGACACATCAGAAGGGATATGGGGCCGAGTTCACAGATTGGGCAAAACCCTGGCGCATGAAATAAAGTTCCACATCATCAGCTAGGCTAAAACCAGAACATGCCAACTTGCCTGCCACAGACAATGCCAAGAGGCCCGTGAGCGACGTGAACCCCAAGGAAACGGTGTGGTGCAGCTCAAAGAGGGCGTTTGCCACAACCACAACCAGCAGCAGGGCACGGGATGCGCCCGGGATCTGCAGGAAAGTCATGATGAGCGCAGCCAGGAGGAAATAGAGCACGTGCAAGACGCAGGTGTAGACAGAACTCAAGCTGAACCCTGCAAAACACGGGAGACGCAAGGTTTTCCATCCGGGGTTGTGGTGTGGGCTTCTGCTTAGTGTCACAGAGTCACACTCAACTTGGGGAGATTGGCAAACTCAGCCAGGAGGATTAAGAAGGTGTTAAATCACGTTTTCCCATCTGCAAGGCCTCGTTGTTTTGGTTGTTTTCTTGCAAACGTTTCATTAACCAACTAGGTAACATCATCAGTGCTCGAAGGGGGTAGAGTTTGCAAAGATGAGGAGGAGGAGGAGGAGGAGGAGGATGACTGTGGGGTCCTTGGTGTTCTCTGAGTTAGATTTCTTTCTTGCAGACATTACCAAACTAGGTAAGATCATCAGTTCTGGTGCTGTATAGTATAGCTAGAGTAGTTTACACTACAATAGTGTAGCTAATGTAGTGCTAGCTACAAACAGCTTGTCTATCTGTCTGCATTGTAAATGGATGTCCTTTTTTCACGGAACCTCAGAAACTGGAAAGCAGATTTGGTGAAGGTATATTTCTCCAAATCAAATTTTGAAATACGTCTGCTGTTTCTCCCTTTGAAAATATTGTGGAAAAGGTTGGGTAATCCAGTATCGGGGTGTTTAACGGCCCTTATTAATTCAGCCCTTTTGTTTTTGAATCTGAGGAGAACTTTCAGCAAACAAAGGGCAAGAAACTCCAGATAACTTGTAGAGCAGTGACTTTCAACCTCGGCAGCTTCAAGCGGTGTGGACTTCAACACCCAGAATTCCACAGCCAGTTATGCTAGCTGGGGGATTCTGGGAGTTGAAGTCCACACACCTTCAAGTTGCCAAGGTGGGGAAAAAGGATGTAGGTCAGGGGTAGGCAACCTGGGCTCTTTTGTGACTCGTGGACTTCAACTCCCAGAATTCCTGAGCCAGCCATGCTGAGGGGAAAGGGAGAGGTTTCCAAGCTGAGCCATGCTGGCTCAGGAATTCTGGGAGTTGAAGTCCACCAGTCATGAGGGGGCCAAAGTTTCCCCATGCTGGCTCAGGAATTCTGGGAGTTGAAGTCCACAAGTCATGAAGGGGCCATACTTTCCCCCATGCTGGCTCAGGAATTCTGGGAGTTGAAGTCCACCAGTCATGAGGGGGCCAAAGTTTCCCCATGCTGGCTCAGGAATTCTGGGAGTTGAAGTCCACAAGTCATGAAGGGGCCATACTTTCCCCCATGCTGGCTCAGGAATTCTGGGAGTTGAAGTCCACGAGTCATGAAGGGGCCAAAGTTTCTCCCATGCCTTCTCAGGAATTCTGGGAGTTGAAGTCCACGAGTCATGAAGGAGCCAGTTTCCCCCATGCTGGCTCAGGAATTCTGGGAGTTGAAGTCCACGAGTCATGAAGGAGCCACAAGGTTGCCTACCCCTGATGTAGGTATATCAAATACATAACTTTCCTTTCAGGGATGTTGTCACAACACACAGAAAACCAGGCGGAGCGCCAATTGTGCCACAGCGGCTGCCATCTTGACTTTTATGACCGTATCCTGGGGTTACTTTGTGTCTTTTTCAATTGATGGCAGACCCGTTGCTCAAAGGTAGCCTTACCTGCCCAAGTTATGAATCTCTGGATGTGCTGCAATCGCCCCTCCACCTTGGTCTGCATGAGCTCCATGGTTTGAAGGGCCAGCCCAAACGTCTCGTTCATCTTCCTCAGTTTCCCCAGTAACTCATCGTGGTACAAAGTGGTTTGCTTCTGATGGGCCAGGAACAAACCCACATTGGTATCTGGAAGAAGAGAAAGCAGGTCTCAGGGCCAATGGAAAGGAAAGCGGACCTCAACTCAACGGAGTCTGCTCCAGCCTCGAGTTCTTCCAAGCATGGTAGACTTCCATCACTACCACACTATGTAAGAACGAGAGGACTGTGGGGTCCTTGGTGCTCCCTGAGCTGGGTGCTTTCCTTGCAGATGTTTCATTACCCAACTAGGGAACATCATCAGTGCTAGAAGGAAGTGGGATTGGCAGAGAGGAGGAGGGAGGAGGAGGAGGACTGTGGGGTCCTTGGTGCTCCCTGAGCTTAGTGGACTGGAGGCTAAAACATAGAAGGAATGGCTGCTGGAATTGGGTCTGTCTAGTTTAAAGAAGAGAAGGATGAGGGGGGACAGGATAGCAGCCTTCCAGTATCTCAGGGGCTGCCCCAAAGAAGAGGGAGTCAAGCTATTCTCCAAAGCGCCTGAAGGCAGGACAAGAAGCAACGGGGGGAAACTAATCAAGGAGAGAAGCAACCTAGAACTAAGGAGAAATTTCCTGATAGAACAATTAACCAGTGGAACCACCTGCCTCCAGAAGCTGTGAATGCTCCAACACTGGAAGTTTTTAAGAAGAGACTGGACAGCCATTTGTCCGAAATGGTATAGGGTTTCCTGCCTGAGTAGGGGGTTGGACTAGATGACCTCCAAGGTCCCTTCCAACTCTTGTTATTCTTTTTTTCCCTTCCTTCCTTCCTTCCTTCCTTCCTCCCTCCCTCCCTCCCTCCCTCCCCCAACATTGGAAGTTTTTAAGAAGAGACTGGACAGCCATTTGTCCGGAATGGTCTAGGGTTTCCTGCCTAAGCAGGGGGTTGGACTAGATGACCTCCAAGGTCCCTTCCAACTTTATTATTATTATTATTATTATCTTCAGTACTAGAAGGGAGTGAGATAGACTGAGAAGAGGAGAAGGAGGAGGAGGAGGGGAAGGAGGACCAGAAGGAGGAGGAGGAGGAGAACTGTGGGGTCCTTGGTGTTCCTTGAACTTAGTGGTTTCCTTGCAGATGTTTCATTACCCAACTCGGTAACATCTTCAGGACTAGAAGGGAGTTGGGTTTGTGGAGGAGGAGGAGGAGGAGGAGGAGGAGGAGGTGGTGGACGTCTTGGTGCTCCCTGAGCTTGGTGGTTTCCTTGAAGACATTTCATTACCCAACTAGGTAACATCATCAGTGCTAAGCTGGAGAGCAATGGAGTTTGAATGTCCCTACCACAAACCTAGTTTGGAGTAGACTTCTTGAGCCCGTCTTTGGACTTGACTCAGGTCCCTCAGGATGGACTGATGTCCTTCTTGAAGCTCCACATCCTGTTGGTTCAGATGACTGCTGACATTTTCTGCCAAAAAAGAAACAGAGGCGGCATTGGGAATTCTTGTCTCAGTGGATTTTGGTTAAAGAACGCACAGGGTTCCGTTCTAGTCTTACTGACAGAAAAATATTTGTAGCTCAGGGTGGAAGTGAGGGGTCCTTCGCGCTCTTTGGGTTTGGTAATTGTCTTGCAGATATTTCATGACCCAACTAGGTAACATCATCAGTGTTTGAAGGGGGTAGGGTTTGCAAGGAGGAGGAGGAGGAGAAAGAGAAGGAGAAAGAGAATAACACCAACTGTAGGGTCCTTCGTGCTGTCTGAGCTTGGTGGTTTTCTTGCAGACGTTTCATCACCCAACTAGGGAACACAATCAGTGCTACAGGGGAGTGGGATTTGCAGAAGGGGGAGGAGGCGGAGGAGGAGGAAATGACTGTGGGGTCCTTGGTGCTCTCTGACCTTGGTGGTTTTCTTGCAGACGTTTCATGACTCAACTTGATAACATCATCAATGCTAGAAAGTACAATTGTCCCTCCCTTCTAGCACTGATGATGTTCCCTAGTTGGGTCATGAAACACCTGCAAGAAAACCAGCAAGTCCAGAGAGCACCAAGGACCCACAATTCCACTCTTTTAGGCCGTACTTAGTCCGTAAAAGTCTTGAGCTCATTGGGATGGAAGGAGACTTTACCACTAGTCCTCAACGTATGACCATTAGTTCAACCACTTTCCAAAGTGACGATGGTATTAGGAAAAAAAAAGTGACCGGACCTCAGACATATGACCACGGCACCATCCTTTTGCAGCCATGTGATCCAAATTCGGGCACTTGGAACCGGCATGCCTTGAATGACAGTTGCAGCATCTTTTTGCGGCCACGTCGTCGCCATTCGTGACTTCCCCAGCCGGCTTCCAACAAGCCAAGTCAAAGGGTTTGCTTAGTGACTGTGTGACTCACTTAACAACCAGAACAAAAAGGTCATGACATCGGGGCACGATTCATTGAAGAACCACCCTGCTTAGCAATGGAATGCCGATGGTGGTCGTATGTCGAGGACTATTTGGAGGACGGTTGGAGGGCCCCCTCCCCGAGCATCCTTGGTCCCGGCTCTCACCCATCCTGCGTGTGATGCCCTCCAGCAGCTCGGCCACCTCCCGCTGCCCGCTGGCAATCAGGGCCTTCTCCTGGACCAGGCGCTCCAGATTGCCAGAGAGAGCTTCCTCCATCTGCGCCTGGCCGCCTCGCAGCGTCTCTTGCTGGCTGAGCAGCCCCTCCTGGGCGCTGACCACCCTCTGCAGGGACTCCGCCGTGAGCTGCTTCAGCTCCTCCTGGCTCCTCTGTCCGCGGGGTGGGGGAAAAAACACAGAAAATAAAAATAAAGCTCGGAAGTGGACGAGCGTCGCTTTTTCAGCTTCCTTTTGGTAAACACGTCATTGCATCCCTCGTTGTACCCATCGTTCGTAGGGTGTGTTTTCAAAATACAAAACACAGGGAGTCCTCGCCTTAGCGACCGTTCGAAGCTACAACGATGGCACTGGAAAAAGTGACTTCGGGCCGGTTTTCACCCTCGCAACCCCTTGCAGCATCCCTCAGGGTCCCGTGATCAAAATCCAGAGGCTCGGCAACTGGCATGTACTGTACTTAGGACGGTTGCCCTATCGCGCGATCCCCTTTTGCAACTTTCTGACACGCAAAGTCAATGGAGGAAGCCAGATTTGCTTAACGATCGGGTTACTGATTTAACCCCTGCCACGATTCACTTAACAATGGTGGCAAGACAGATCGTAAAATTGGGGCAAAACTCACTACACAGCAGAAACGTTCGGCTCAATTGTGGTCGTAAGGTGAGAACTGTGTCAAGGTAATGATTTAGAACCTAACCAGGGTGATGGGAATGACTCAGCAGGGTCTGTGTCTCTTTAAGAGCCAGCAAGGTCTGTGTCTCTTTGAGCCAGCAGGGTCTGTGTCTCTTTAAGAGCCAGCAGGGTCTGTGTCTCTTTAAGAGCCCTTGTATAAAGGGTAGGCTCTGCAGATGTGTTGTCTCTCTTCCATTTCCTGGTGTAACTGGTGTTTGTTGGATCCTGCTGTATTAACACGTATATGTATATTGTTCCTGGTATATGATATTGTAAGTGTAAGATAAACCACCATTTAATATAGACCACTGTTTACTGTGTTTACTCTTGGTTTATCTCGCACAGTAAGACTGTGCATGCTTTACCTGCATATATTTAGAGATTGTTGTGAACTTGAGTGCTGCTGTTTTCCTCATTCATCCCTGCATGCCTGCATCCATGCACGCATGCACACATACACACCCCAGACAAAAAGAGAGGACCACAACAGTGGGTCAATCCGAACCTTGAGCGTTTCCATGGCTTCCAACTGGCCCACGGCGGTAGAGACCAGGGCGTTCACCATATGCTGCGCCCGGCGCTTGAATTCCACCTGGCGGGTGGCATAGCAGACGGCCCGGGCTCGGTTGCTGATAATGTGATAAGCGTTCCAGGTATCCGGATCCATCCCGGCTGTGCATTCCGCCAGACTCTTTGGCATGGAAAAGAAGAAAGGAACAATTAACCAGTGGAACCACCTGCCTCCAGAAGCGGTGAATGCTTCAACACTGGAAGTTTTTAAGAAGAGACTGGACAGCCACCTGTCTGAAATGGTATAGGGTTTCCTGCCTGAGCAGGGGTTGGAGTAGATGACCTCCAAGGTCCCTTCCAACTAACAACAACAACAACAACAATAATAATAATGTTGTGAATACTCTAATACTGGAAGTTTTTAAGAAACTGGACAGCCATTTGTCTGAAATGGTATAGGGTTTCCTGAGCAGGGGTTGGACTAGATGACCTCCAAGGTTCCTTCCAACTATATTATTATTATTATTATTATTATTATTATTATTATTATTATTATTATTATTATTAATAATAATAATAATGTTGTGAATACTCTAATACTGGACATTTTTAAGAAGAGACTGGACAGCCATTTGTCTGGAATGGTATGGGTCTCCTGCTTGAGCAGGGGGTTGGACTAGATGACCTCCAAGGTCCTTTCCAACATTATTATTATTATCATTATTGTTGTTGTTGTTATGATAATTTAATACAATAATAATAATATTAACAATAACAATAAATTATTATTATTATATTGTTATTATTATTATTATTATTGATGATGATGATGATGATGATGATGTTGTGAATACTCCAATACAGGAAGTTTTTAAGAAGAGACTGGACAGCCATTTGTCTGAAATGTTCCAGGTTGCTTCTCTCCTTGATTAGTTTCCATCCGTCGCTTCTTGTCCTGCCTTCAGGGGCTTTGGAAACTAGGTGGACCCCCTCCTCAAATACTGGAATACTGCTATCCTGTCCCCCCTGGTCCTTCTTTTCTCCAGACTAGCCATACACAAATCCTGCAACCATTCTTCATATGTTTTAGTCTCCCTTTAGTCATCTTTGTCGCCCTTCTCTGCGCTCTTTCCAAAGCCCCAACATCTTTTTCTATAGGGTGGGGACCAAAACATGATGCAGTATTCTCGGTATGGCCAGGGGTGCCTACCTACCATGTCCTCAGTGCACAGGTAAGTCCTCCGTCCTTCGGCACCGGCCTGGCAGTTGAACAGCCCCACTCCCAGCTTGGCCAGTTCCTCTTCCGCCAGATCTGCGCAGGTTGTGTGAAGTTGGGAAATGACCTGGAGAAAGGAGAAGCAAAAAGGCCCCACATCAATTCAGGGGTTGGGAAACAGCACGGAGAGGAGGAAGAAGAGGAGGAGGAATAGTACAGGGCAGTCCTCGAGTTACGACCGCAATCCAGTGCAAAGTTTCCACCGCTGAGCAAGTAGACATTCGTTAAAGGAGCTTCGTCCCGTTTTAGGACTTTTCTTGGCGCAGTTGTTAAAGTGTGGGTTGTTAGTTACACGGTTGTTAAGTGAATCCGGCTTCCCCCCCCATTGACTATGCTTGTCAGAAAGTCGCAAAAGGGGATCACACCATCCCGGGAGACTGTGACCGTCATAAGTAGGAGTCGGTTCCCAAGCACCCAAATTTTAATCACACGTTCATGGGGATGACATCATAAGGGTAAGAACCAGGCTTAAATCGTTTTGTTCAGTGCCGTTGTTGCAGTATCGGTCACTTAACAAACGGTCGTAAGTGGGGGACTGCTTGTATATACACACACACACCCCGTCTGCAAAGCGCCAGAGACCTTGTGATGGCAGGAATCCAGAAGGGACAGATCCACCGGCTGAGCCTCGGCTAGGAACCGCTCGTC
>NW_015389393.1:82517-98673 GCF_001527695.2 Protobothrops mucrosquamatus
CTGGGAGTTGAAGTCCACAAACAACCTGCCTCCAGAAGCTGTGAATGCTCCAACACTGGAAGTTTTCAAGAAGAGACCGCACAACCATTTGTCTGAAATGGTACAGGGTTTCCTGCCTGAGCAGGGGGTTGGACTAGATGACCTCCAAGGTTCCTTCCAACTATTATTATTATTATTATTATTATTATTATTATTATTACTATTATTATTATTATTTCTTAAAATTCCCAAAGGTGGACACCCTGCTCTAAAGGCCATGATTCTCTGCTACTTGCTAACACACAAACTCTCATTCCACGGTAGACTGCCATGGAACACCGAGGCTCCACTTGAAAAAGGTCCTGGCCCCAGACCTGGAGAAAGACCCCCAGATTCTACCACTGCCAGTTGAAAAGGCTCCCCCCCACCCCACAGAGCATCTACAATCCCCGTATTATTAGTAGCACCCCTGCTCTCTGCAGTCGCATTCAGATTTCCCGAGCAGTTTTTTTTCAGGACCCAATTTTCTACTTTTTTTAAAAAAAATTATTCGTCCAACAAAAATTACAAATTCTAACAAGCAAAATAACAAAATTAAAATGTAACGGGGAGAACAGGCGCGTTAGTGCATTTACACATGTCTCCTTAGGGACTTCTTAAATAAAGAGCGAGGTCCAGAGAAGTTAAATTAGAAGGAAAATTATGAAAGTTAATAGCTGAGAGAAACGAATCGGGTAAGATATTCCTGACGTTGACAATTGTTACAAAAATTTATTTCGTTTTGTATTGCTTCATTTTACCCAAGGCAGAGTAATAAGCGATAGTAACAATTATTGCTTGCATTTTAAAACCTGCAAAGACACCCCTCTTTTAAGTAAGGTCTTTAAAGACCAGAGACATTCATTTGTGTTGCGTTTTCGTACTTCAGCTTCCTACGGGCCATGTTGTCTTCTTTGAAACCTTAAGCCAACTTCTATAACAGAACAACAGTGCTGGAAGGGACCTTGGAGGTCTTCTAGTCTGACCCCCTGCTCAGGCAGGAAACCCTAAACCATTTCAATGGCTCTCCAGTCTCTTCTTAAAAACCTCCAGGGATGGAGCAGAGACAAGCTATGCAGAATAACAGAACAGAGTTGGAAGGGACCTTGGAGGTCTTCTAGTCCAGCCCCCTGCTCAAGCAGGAGACCCTTAGAGAATAACAAAGTTGGAAGGGACCCTGGAGGTCCTCTAGTCCAGCCCCCATGCCCAAGCAGAAGACCCTTGCAGAATAACAGAGTTGGAAGGGACCTTGGAGGTCTTCTAGTCCAACCCCTTGCTCAAGCAGGAGACCCTTGCAGAATAACAGAGTTGGGAGGGACCTTGGAGGTCTTCTAGTCCAACCCCCTTTCAGGCAGGAGACCCTTGCAGAACAACATAGTTGGAAGGGACCTCGGAGGTCCTCTAGTCCAACCCCATGCCCAAGCAGGAGACCCTTGCAGAATAACATAGTTGGAAGGGACCTTGGAGGTCTTCTAGTCCAGCCCCTTGCCCAAGCAGGAAAACAGCTCTCCAAATCTCTTCTTAAAAACCTCCAGTGATAACATACCCACCACTTCTGGAGGCAAAGTCTACGCTCGTTCCAAACAGGAAAACTCAAAAGCCTCCTCCTGTAAAAAAAAACCCAGCTCTTGCAAATTGCCCTTCCCCTTTTCCCCTGAACGCTTTTAAACCGCTTCCCCGTGGATCGCCTCGTGGTCCCCTATCCAAAGACCAGCACAGCTGGGCTCGGCAAAAAATTAGCCAAAGTCGGGCAGGTGCAAAAGGGGGGGGGGGGGAAGACAAAGAAACCTCATCGGAGCCCAGCACGGCGTGGAAGGGAAGCAAACAGCGGGGTCCGGCGAGGTCACGCGGCCCCCCGAAACCTACCGACCCTCCACTCCCCTCCGAACCCCGCAAGTGCGCTTCGCGAGCCGCGCGGCCGCTTTTAAAGAAAACCCGCCGCGTGACGTCACGGGCGCTCGGCCAATCGCCGCCGCGCCTGCCCGCTTCGCCTCCGGAAAGGGGCGGGGCGGATACGCGCCCTGCCGCGAGCGCGAGACCCGCGAGCGGAGCCGCGCGGGGATTGGCTGTCCGGGGCGGCGGGGGGGGCGTGGCCGGAGCAAAACCTGGCCGTGCGCGGAGGGAGGAGGGGGGGAGTGGGCGAGCAGAAGAGCCATGGAGCCGCTGCGGGAGCTGCGCGTGGGCTTCATCGGCGCGGGGCGCATGGCGGGCGCGGTGGCCCGGGCGATGCTGCTGGCAGGTAAGGGGGGGAGGGATGCACGCGGGGTGCAGCTCTGCAGGCAGGCGGGCGCTTTTGCAGGCACGGAGCCCCCCCTCCCCAGTTGGAAGACCCGGCTGGGGTCCTTGGAGGGGCTCAGATGCAAAGGGGGGGGGGGAGGCGGTGGGGCGCAAAAAGGGAAGGGGTCCCTTATTCAGAGGGATACCTTAATTAGAGAGGTCCCTAAGGGGGGTCCCTTACTTAGAGGGGTCCCTAACGGGTGTCACTTACTTAGAGGGGTCCCTTACTTAGAGGAGTCCCTAAGGGGCTTCCCTTACTCAGGGGGTACTTAAGAGGAGTCCCTTACTTAAGGGGTCCCAAAGGAATGGTCCCTTACTTAGAGGAGTCCCTAAGGGGAGTCCCTTACTCAAGAGGGATACTTAAGAGGAATCCCTTACTTAGAGGGGTCCCTAAGGAGTGGTCCCTTACTTAGAGGTGTCCCTTACTTAGAGGAGTCCCTAAGGGGCGTCCTTTACTCAGAGGGGTACTTAAGAGGAATCCCTTACTTAGAGGGGTCCCTAAGGAGTGGTCCCTTACTTAGAGTAGTCCCTTACTTANAGTGCAGCTCGCGCAGCAGCGGCGTTACGTGGGAGCGACGTGTCGCTCCCAACACCGCCCGCGCGGCCGCATTCTGGACCAGCTGAAGCCTCCGGATGCTCCTCATAGGGAGCCCCATGTAAAGAGCATTACAGTAGTCCAGGCGGGAGGTGACGAGAGCCTGAGTGACTGTGCGCAAAGCATCCCGGTCCAGAAAAGGAGTCCCTTACTTAGAGGAGTCCCTTACTTAGAGGAGTCCCTGAGGGGAGTCCCTTACTCAGAGGGGTACTTAAGAGGAATCCCTTACTTAGAGGGGTCCCTAAGGAGTGGTCCCTTACTTAGAGGAGTCCCTTACTTAGAGGAGTCCCTAAGGGGAGTCCCTTACTCAGAGGGGTACTTAAGAGGAATCCCTTACTTAAAGGGGTCCCTAAGGAGGAGTCCCTTACTTAGAGGAGTCCCTACGGGGCGTCCCTTACTCAGAGTGGTACTTAAGAGGAGTCCCTTACTTAGAGGGGTCCCTAAGGGGCATCCCTTACTCAGAGTGGTACTTAAGAGGAGTCCCTTACTTAGAGGGGTCCCTAAGGAGTGGTCCCTTACTTAGAGGAGTCCCTACGGGGCGTCCTTTACTCAGAGGGGTACTTAAGAGGAATCCCTTACTTAGAGGGGTCCCTAAGGAGTGGTCCCTTACTTAGAGGAGTCCCTTACTTAGAGGAGTCCCTAAGGGGAGTCCCTTAGAGGGGTACTTAAGAGAAATCCCTTACTTAGAGGGGTCCCTAAGGAGGAGTCCCTTACTTAGAGGAGTCCCTAAGGGGCGTCCCTTACTCAGAGTGGTACTTAAGAGGAGTCCCTTACTTAGAGGGGTCCCTAAGGGGTGTCCCTTACTCAGAGTGGTACTTAAGAGGAGTCCCTTACTTAGAGGGGTCCCTAAGGAGTGGTCTCTTACTTAGAGGAGTCCCTAAGGGGGGATCCCTTACTAAGAGGAGGATTACCTGTAATTCAGTAGTATGTTTCAGATCCCTAATGAGAGACTCTTTGAAGCACCAATCATTTCAGATTACTTGCCCTGAAATCAATTAGGATTAACAGAAGGGACCTTGGAGGTCTTCTAGTCCACCCCCCGCCCCCGCTCAGGCAGGAAACCCTCTACCATTTCAGACAAATGGCTGTCCAGTCTCTTCTTAAAAACCTCCAGTGGTGGAGCACCCACAACGTCTGGTGGCAAGCCGTTCCACTGGTTAATTCTCCTCACTGTTAGGAAGTTTCTCCTTAATTCTAGGTTGCTTCTCTCCTTGATTAATTTTAGATTACAGGTAGTCCTCAGTTTACAACTGTTTGTTTAGTGAACGTTCAAAGTTACAACAGCACTAAAAAAAAGTGACTTATGACTATTTTTCACACTTCCCCACGGTCATGGGATGAAAATTCGGACGCTTGGCAACTGACTCATATTTATGACGGTCGCAGTGTCCCCGGGTCACACGATCCCCTTTTGCGATCTTCCTGGCAAGAAAAGTCCATGGGGAAGCCAGATTCAACTTAACCCTGTTAGTAACTTAACTGCAGCGATTCACTTAACTGTGACAAAAAACGTTATAAAATGGGGCAAAACTCACTTAACAAATGTTTCACTTAACGGAACCTTTGAGATCCATTGTGGTTGTAAATTGAGGACTACCTGTACTGTAATGTAAATGGGGGAGTGATATTGCTGTAAAGGAAGAGGCAGGTTTGCTCCTGTTTGTAAGTTTTTACAACTTTACTGCTATCGTGGAAACTTACTGCAGTCATGGAAAAATCTCGGTTTGTTTTTTTCCTCCTCTGTTTTTCTCAGTCATCTCACCTCACTCCGACTTCCCTGAAGTCTGGAAATTCCTCTGGAAATTTTGCTTTGATCTGGAAATTATGGAAGGAAAAATTTTCTAAGGGAATCCAACTTTTCCTTCCATAATTCCCTTTCTGACCTTTGGGCTGCTTTTCATCAAACCACGTTTTTAACCATAGCATTGAGTCTGTTTTCTTAATATTTTCTTTTTCTTTTTCTTTTTTTAAAGTTTTTTATTAATAAAACAATTAAAACAAAAAAGGACATGACATGACGTTCCAGTATATATAATCCTAACAATTCGTTCCTTATCATATTTAAAGTTCTATATATACATCTCTCTCTCTATATATATACATATATTCCCCTATCTAATACAATATTATACAATCTTGAGCTTATTTCTCTATATATTAACATATAATTTTATATACCACAAACTTAAACTTTAACTCAAAACCCGAACAGTTCTTCTTGACTCGTACCAGCAGTAAAATTTGTCCCAGATTCCAAAATAGTCCGTTTCTGTCTTGTCTTTTAGTTCCATAGTTAGCCTGTCCATGTCCGCACACGATAAAAACTCTGGTTTCTCTTCAGATCGTATAAATCTTTCGCCTTTTTTCTTAATATTTTCTGAATGCCCAATTTTAACCCCAGGGAAAAGCAATTTATGCTCAGAAAAAGGTGCACAGTCCTGGGAAAACATATGTTTGGTTGAAGAATTGATAACACGGCATGCAACTTGTAAACGCTGAACCATCTTTTTCGATCGAGTGCTGAAAAGCGTCAAGAACAGCCTGTTTAAAAATATATTTTCACCATCTCAAATTTTGTCTTTCAACGAAAAATGGCACCGGGAGAATAGCCAAATTGGCTAGAAACCACTCTGTTCTTGCATTTATTCAATGAATTTATATAAAATGGTTACCCTGGCCCCCATAGCAAAGTGTTATCTGTTTGCTGGACAGCGAGTTAACATTAGAATTGCACTTTTTTTTCCTTTCAAATTCCAAACAAGCTGTTCCATTCTCACAGGAAATGTTCCAGAGGAACAACATTTTTTTGGGGGGGGGGGTATGAAATCCAAATCAAAAAGGTTTTAGATTTGAAACCTTTTGTCCAAGTCTAATCAAAGTACATTTAAACACACACACACACACACATTTAAACAGCATAAAAATATGTTAGGGGTATATTTGTATTCTATTTGGACAGACACCCCCCCTCCCCGAAACAAGTGCAATAATCAGAAATCAGACAGATGTTAATAAGCTGTATTGCTTTTAAATTAATGTCCTTTTCATTCAGTTGCTTAGCAGTGGAAAGTCTGTTCCTGATTGTAGAGATTCTCTGTCCTCCAGGTCATGGTTGTCCCAAAGGCGCTTTTTTCACGAAGCAACTGGACTTTCTTGTTTTTCTTTGAAGATGTTTTGCTTCTCATCCAAGAAGCTTCTTCAGCTCTGACTGGATGGTGGGGAAGGATTTATATTCCTTGCAGACTCTTTCTTTCTTTCTTTCTTTCTTTCTTTCTTTCTTTCTTTCTTTCTTTCTTTCTTTCTTTCTCTTTCTTTCTTTCTTTCTTTCTTTCTTTCTTTCTTTCTTTCTTTCTCTTCTTTCTCTCCTTTCTCTCCTTTCCTTCATTCCTTCCTTTCTTTTCCCTTTTTTCTCTTTCTTTCTTTCTTTCTTTCTTTCTTTCTCTTTCTTTCTTTATGTCTCTCCTATCCTTCTCCTTGTTTACCTCCCATCTTCCTCTTCCTCTTCCCCTTTCATCCTTCTCCCAAAGGTGCTTTTTCAAGAGGCAACTGGACTTTTTTTGTTTTTCTTTGAAGACATTTTGCTTCTCATCCTAGAAGCTTCTTCAGCTCTGACTGGATGGTGGGGAAGGATTTATATTCCTTGCAGACTCTCTTTCTTTCTTTCTTTCTTCCTTTCTTCCTTCCTTCCTTCCTTCCTTCCTTCCTTCCTTTCCATATTTCTTTCCTTTCTTTTCTTTCTCTGTATCTCGTTGTCTCTCTCTCCTGTCCTTCTCCTCCTTTCCCTCCCTTCTTCTTCTTTCTCTTTCATCCTTCTCCCAAAGGTGCTTTTTCAAGACGCAACTGGACTTTCTTTGTTTTTCTTTGAAGACGTTTTGCTTCTCCTCCAAGAAGCTTCTTCAGCTCTGACTGAAGGGTTATTTGTATTCTTTTAGAGAGTCGTTGAGAGTCCCCACCATCCAATCAACCCCCAAGTGGCCTCAACAACTCTCTGAAAGGATGCAAATGACCGGCTGTCTGCAAGGAGTATAAATCCTTCCATTCCCCCACCATCCAGTCAGAGCTGAGGAAGCTTCTGGGATGGGAAGCGAAACGTCTTCAAAGAAAAACGAGAAAGTCCAGTTGCCTCCTGAAAAAAACACCTTTGAGGCATCTGATCCTGACTGATGTAAGTGGAGAACTTTACGGCATGCTCAATCTCATCCAGCAGTTCAGAAGCTCTCCTGCTTTCTGGGCTGAGATGAGCAGAGAGTTCTTAACTTATGCAAATGTTAATTAGCGCAGAAGACAAGAAGTGTCAAGGAAGGGTACTATTTCTCTGGAATCTGCCCTTCAGGATCCACTGTCCTGCAGCATCCCAAAGTCTTAGTCTTGCAAGACAATCCAGGAGGACCTCAAGGTCGCTGGCACCGAAAATGGATGGACACTCAAGCGGAACCCACGAAGAGATGCCTCCTCCGCTTGGAGCGCGATAGGAAACATCTCACAAGACAGAAAAGGCTACTTGAGTTCCAGAGACAGCTCGGAAGCCAGGCTAAAGTGGATCCAGTTGAAAAGTCCAATTCTGCAAATCCTAAAACTGGGTCACCATCACAGTCTCAAGTGGCCTGGTCCAAAGGGGAATATTGGAGATCCAATGGTAACTGTCCGATCTATTGGGGTCTAAAATGTTTCGTTGGTAGAAGATGAACCCTTGGAAAGTTGGACGTTGAAGCAGCCTCTCTCTTTCAGACGTATTAACCATCCTTGAGACTAGGTTTTCCTCAACCGTGGCAGTTTTAAGGCGTCTGGATTTCGACTCTTCAGGATTCTGGGAGTTGAAGTCCACACATCTTAAAATTACTCAGGGTTGAGAGACGCGGCTATAAAGTATGCCAACGTCCATCAACACCACCATTTTCTGAAGCTTTCTGCTCATCCTGGGGTAGAACCAATGAAACGGCTTATACCGTATATATAATCTGAACTAGACTGTCTTGTTTCGCTGTGTCACATAATATATGTGGGTATATACATCATTCTGCATTTATTTATTTTTGTCATATTTATCTAGTGTACATTGGCGGTGGTGACCTTTTGAGAGCTGTATGCAACGGAATTTCACTTTAATGTATGCCGATTAGTGTACATTCAAAGTGACAATAAAGTTATTCTATTCTTTTCTATTCTGAATTCTGTTCTATTCTAAATTCTATTCTATCCTATCTTATTCTGAATTCTGTTCTATATCTATTTCTATTTCTATTCTCTATTCTGTTCTATTTCTATTTCTATTCTTTATTCTATTCTAATCTTCATTCTATTCTATTCTGAATTCTATCCTATCCTATTCTGAATTTTATCCTATTCCTTTTCTTTTCTATTCGATTCTGCTATTCTATTCTCTATTCTATTCTACTCTATTCTTTATTCTATTCTGCTATTCTATTCTATTCTTTATTCTATTCTATTTATTCTATTCTCCTGTTCTATTCTATTCTATATTCTACTATTCTATTCTATTCTTTAGTCTATTCTGTTCTATTCTTATTCTATTCTAATCTATTCTATTCTATTCTTTAGTCTATTCTGTTCTTTATTCTGTTCTGTTCTATTCTATTCTCTCCTTATTCTATTCTATTCCCTATTTTCTATTCTATACTATTCTATTCTAATTCTATTTTATTCTATTCTATAATTCTATTCTATTCTATAATTTTATTCTAATTCTATTCTATTCTATTCCTTTGTTAGAGACAAAAAGGCCAGTTGCCTTTTGGAAAAAGTACCTTTTGAAACAATTGGCAGGATCTTCTCACCTTGACCTTCACCCAACATACGAGGTGTAGCAAGAAATCTGAACTGCTCTTCAGCAGAGTTGATGGGATGTCCAGCACATCCTAATTTAAATATTTAGATTTTAGAGGTGTCTTGTAGCTTTATCCCCTGTTGTAAGTCTTGGGCGTTTAGAACTCAGCGAGTTTGCAATCCAGTGATGAGTTCTACTACTATTGCCATCCTTTCTCCTCTCTCTCTCTGCAGGAGAAGTCCAAGCAGTGAATATTCTGGCCAGCGCTCCATCCAACAGGAATCTGGACAAATTCCAGGTAAATATGTACAGGTAAAGTTTTCCCCTGTCCAGTCATTTCTACTGCTCGTAGATGGGATGGGATGGAATGGAATAGGGAAGGGAAGGGAGGAGAGGAGAGAATACAAGAAAATAGAATAGGAGAGAATAGAATAGGAGAGTACAGAATAGAATAGAATAGAATAGAATAAACAAAGCTGGAAGGGACCTTGGAGGTCATCTAGTCCAACCCCCTGCTCAGGCAGGAGACCCTATACCATTTCGGACAAATGGCTGTCCAGTCTCTTCTTAAAAACATCCAGTGATGAATAATTCACCGCTTCTGGAGGCAGGCTGTTCCACTGGTTAATTGTTCTAGCTGTCAGGAAGTTTCTCCTTAGTTCTAGGTTGCTTCTCTCCTTGGTTAGTTTCCATCCGTTGCTTCTTGTCCTGCCTTTAGGTGCTTTGGAGAATAGCTTGACTCCCTCTTCTTTGGGGCAGCCCCTGAGATACTGGAAGATTGCTATCCTGTCCCCCCTCGTCCTTCTCCTCGTTAAACTAGACCAGGGGTAGGCAATCTTGGCTCTTTTATGACCCGTGGACTTCAACTCCCAGAATTCCTGAGCCAGCTTGGCTCAGCTTGGAAACCTCTCCCTTTCCCCTCAGCATGGCTGGCTCCGGATTCTGGGAGTTGAAGTCCACCAGTCACAAAAGAGCCCAGGTTGCCTACCCCTGAGCTAGAAACACCCAATTCCAGCAACCGTTCCTTGTATGTTTTAGCCTCCAGCCCCTTCAACAATTAACCAGTGGAACAACCTGCCTCCAGAAGCGGTGAATGCTCCAACACTGGAAGTTTTTAAGAAGAGACTGGACAGCCATTTTTTCCGAAATGGTATAGGGTTTCCTGCCTGGGCAGGGGGTTGGACTTGATGACCTCCAAGGTCCCTTCCAACTTTATTATTATTATTATTATTATCATCGTCTTTTTCTTTCTTTTTTTATTTCCTCCTTCCGACATAAGAGCTTCTCCTGCCAGACGACCCACTGCAACGTGGAGGTGCTGGAGAAGTGCTCCTTCGTATTCCTGGCCACCAAGCCCCACGTCCTCCCGGCCGTCCTGCGAGAGATCGGCCCCGCCGTCACGCCCAGGCACGTCCTCGTTTCAATGGCCGCTGGCGTCCCCCTCCGCACCCTGGAAGAGGTGAGTTCCTGGAGGAAGGAAACCTATAGGGATACCGATCGTCCTCGGCTTACGTCCACAATTGAGCCCAGGGTTTATGTGGCTAAGCGAGACATTTGTGAAGGGAGCTTTGTCCCGTTTTACGGCTTTTCTTGCCACCGTTGTTAAGTGGATCACTGCAGTGGTTAAATTAGTCGCACGGTCGTTAAATGAATCTGGCTCCCCCCCCTTGACTTTGCTTGTCCTGTGTCCACGTGAGCCTGGGGCACGGCGGCCGTCGTAAATCTGAACCGGTGGTCAGGCCTCCGGATCTGAATCACGTGACCGCAGGGCTGCTGCGACGGTCGTAAGTGTGGAAAAACAGTCGTGAGTCGGTTTTTTTTCACTGCCGTTGTAACTTCGAACGGTCACTAAACGAACTGCTGTAAGTCGAGGATTTATCTGTATTCGGGCATGTCCAGGATCCCCGTCCCAGGCTCAAAAGAGGTTTTTTGCAAACAGTTGCTGCACTTGTTAAAGCCCAGCAGTCGGGGTTCTGTTCATCGGGAGTCCCTCCTTGAGCAGGGGGTTGGACTAGAGGACCTCCAAGGTCCCTTCCAGCTCGGTTACTCTGTCCCACAAGAGCCCTACCCAGGCTGGACAACAGGATCCGTGGGTATCGCTGTCCCTGGGAACAGGAAGTGGCAGTGGCGGGGCCCGATTCACATTTACCTCCTTTCTCAGTTTAATAGAGTTTACTCCCTCTTGACGCCTTCTCACGTTTAGCTTTTGTATATGCTGTTTTATATTTGAAGACTTTATTTTACCTGCCCAGAGTCCAAAGATTGCTTGCTTGCTTCCTTACTTTGTCCCTTACCTCCCCTCCCCTCCCCATCTCGCATAAACTCTTGCCTTCTTATTTTTAACTTTTATATATACTGTTTTATATGTTAATATTTTATCTGCCCAGAGTCCAAGGTTTGCTTGCTTGCTTGCTTGCTTGCTTGCTTGCTTGCTTGCTTGCTTGCTTCCTTCCTTCCTTCCTTCCTTCCTTCCTTCCTTCCTTCCTTCCTTCCTTCCTTCCCATCTCACATATGCTCTTGCCTTCTTCTCATTTTAAACTTTTATATATAGATATAGGTTCTCCTGCTTGAGCAGGGGGCTGGACTAGAAGACCTCCAAGGTCCCTTCCAGCTTCTATTCTATTCTATTCCATATTGCATTGTATTGTATTCCATTCCATCCCATATTGTATTCCATTCCATATTGTATTGTATTGCATTGCACTGTTCCGTTCTGTTCCATTCCATATTCTAGTCTAGTCTAGTCTAGTCTATATTAATTTTCTATTTTCTATTCTATATTCTGTTCTGTTCTATATAGGTATAAGTTCTTCTGTTCGAGCAGGGGGCTGGACTAGAAGACCTCCAAAATCCCTTCCAGCTTCTATTCCATTCCATTCCTATTCTCTATTCTATTCTTATTCCTATTCCTATTCTATTCTACCAGTGGAACAACCTGCCTCCAGAAGCTGTGAATGCTCCAATACTGGAAATTTTTAAGAAGAGACTGAACAGCCATTTGTCTGAAAGGGTATATAGGGTTTCCTGCCTGAGCAGGGGGTTGGACTAGATGACCTCCAAGGTCCCTTCCAGCTCCTGTTCTGTTCTATTCTATTCTATTCCATTCCATTCTATTCCACTCCATATTTTCTATTCTATTCTATTCTATATTCTATTCCTCTATATTGTATTCTATATTCCATTCTGTTCTATATTCTGTTCTTTTATGTTCTATTAAACGAAATTCCTCCTAAATTCTAGGTTGCTTCTCTCCTTGATTAGTTTCCATCCGTTGCTTCTTGTCCTGCCTTCAGGCGCTTTGGAGAATAGCTTGACTCCCTCTTCTTTGTGGCAGCCCCTCAAATATTAGAATACTGCTATCATGTCCCCCCTAGTCCTTCTCTTCATTAAACTAGACATTCCCAATTCCAGCAACCGTTCCTTATATGTTTTAGCCTGCAGTCCCTTAATCATCTTTGTTGCTCTTCTCTGCACTCTTTCTAGAGTCTCAACATCTTTTTTACATAATGGTGACCAAAACTGGATGCAGGATTCCAAGTGTGGCCTTACCAAGGCCTTGTAAAGTGGTATTAACACTTCACCTGATCCTGATTCCATCCCTCTGTTAATGCAGCCCAGCACTGTGTTGGCTTTTTGGGCAGCTGCAGCACACGGCTGGCTCCTATTTGAGTGATGATCCTCCAGGATTCAGTCGTGACCGTTCCCTTCTCTCCTTCCTCGCAGCTGCTTCCCGTGGGCACCCAGGTCCTGCGGATCATGCCCAACCTGCCTTGCGAGGTGCAGTCGGGAGCCGTCCTGCTCACCCGGGGCTCCTCCGTGGGAAAAGAGGAGACCTCTGTGCTGAAGGCCCTCCTGGCTCCCTGCGGGTTGTGCGAAGAGGCGCCCGAATCCTACATCGACATCCACACGGCGCTGAGCGGCAGCGGCGTGGCTTACGTGAGTCTCCTTTTCCGCCCCGTCCTTAATCAGCCTCTTACACAGCCGGTCCTCGACTTAGCGACCGTTCGTTTAGCGACCGCTTGCAGATACAACGGCGCTGAAAAGCGACTTGGGACCGTTTTTCGCCCTTGACAGCCGTCGCGCCGTCTGCCTGCTCACGGGATCGACATTCAGGCGCTTGGCCAATGACTCGTCTTTAATGACGGTCATGGCGTCCCGGGGTCACGTGATCCGCTTTTGCGACCTTCACTTAACAACGGTTTGTAAAATGGGGCAGAGTCGAGGTTTACCTGCGTTCGTTGCAAATTGCACATGAGGCATCTGCCCCTCTCCCAGTTCCATCAGGCAGTGGCTTTTTCAAAGAATCTTTTAAGTTTCTAGTCCACATGCAGGTGTTCCCACCAGGTCCTCTTCCTTTTTCTGCAACCTGATTTTGTCCTTAGCCCCCCCCCCCCAAAAATAATAATAATTAGGAACCCAAACCTTGGGTGACCTCCAAAAATAACCAGTATACACAGGATTTGATTTGTTTAAGATTGAAAACTTAGATCTAAAAGGGAAAAGAACATTAATTATCATGAATACGTTTGATTTATTGATTAACCCAGGCAATATATATAATGGTTTTGATTTATCAAAGGGGATATTGCATTATTACATTTATCAATAAATTTTTAGCTTATACGTATCTTAATTACATTCAATCTTTATAAACAATCCATATCCTGTTATTAATTTTTACATAACTTTTAATTTCTCATCAATATTCCAATTTAACCTTTGCTATCCAGAATTTTCAGATGATTTAATGTGGGAAATCGATAATTTTTAGGAAATAGAACAAGATTACATTTCAATAGATAAAATGTGTATTTTGGATATTATGGTTTGTTATGAAGTGAGGTAAGGGAAACCTTGGTTACCCAAAGTCTGAAAATTATGGATATCAAAGGTTAAATTGGAATATTGATGAGAAATTAAAAGTTATGTAAAAATTAATAACAGGATATGGATTGTTTACGAAGATTGAATGTAATTAAGATACGTATAAGCTAAAAACAATGATAAATGTAATAATGATGTTTTTATTGTTGATATAATTAGAAATGTACTGGCTTGAATACGAGACAGTAAATTTTAAGGGAAAAAGAGAAGAAATATCTGATGTTGTAACCTGAGATTTGCACTAAAGATTTTGTTATTGAGCTATTGATTAACCCAGTCACCTCGTTGCTTTTTTAAATACTCAAACATAAAATTGGAAAATCAATAAAATATTATAAAAAAATAAAAATAAATAACCAGTATATCTCAGCTTTCCTCATCATAGTTACTAGAGATGTTGGCTTGTTGCCCTGTCTTATTAGGAATTTTGGAAGTTGTACTTCAACACTTAGGTAGACCTCAATCTGTGAAAATGTCCTCAACTTATGACCATATCTGAGCCGAGAATTTCTGTCACTAAGTGAGACAGTTAAGTGAATTTGGCCTCATTTTACGACCTTTCTTGCCACACTCGTTCAGTGAATCACGGAAGTTGTGAAGGTAGTCGCACGGTCGTTAAGCGAATCGGGCTTCCCCTCATTGCAGGGGAAGGCAACCTTGGCTGTTTTATGACTCGTGGACTTCAACTCCCAGAATTCCTGAGCCAGCATGGGGAACTATGGCCCCTTCATGACTTGTGGACTTCAACTCCCAGAATTCCTGAGCCAACATGGGGGAACTATGGCCCCTTCATGACTTGTGGACTTCAACTCCCAGAATTCCTCAGCCAGTATGGCTCAGCTTGGAAACCTCTCCCTTTCCCCTCAGCATGGCTGGCTCAGGAATTCTGGGAGTTGAAGTCCACGAGTCATGAAAGAGCCAAGGTTGCCTACCCCTGGTCTATATTATGGGTGTCCAACCACGGGAACTTTAAGACTTTGAACTTCAACTCCCAGAATTCCTGAGCCAGCCATGCTGAGGGGAAAGGGAGAGCTTTCCAAGCTGAGCCATGCTGGCTCAGGAATTCTGGGAGTTGAAGTCCACCAGTCATGAAGGGGCCAAAGTTTCCCCCATGCTGGCTCAGGAATTCTGGGAGTTGAAGTCCACCAGTCATGAAGGGGCCATAGTTCCTCCATGCTGGCTCAGGAATTCTGGGAGTTGCAGTCCGCGAGTCATGAAGGGGCCATAGTTCCCCCATGCTGGCTCAGGAATTCTGGGAGTTGAAGTCCACGAGTCATAAAAGGGCCAAGGTTGCCTACCCTTGCCCCATTGACTTTGCTTGACAGAAGATTGTCAAAAGGGGATCCTGTGACCCCGGGACACTGTGACCGTCATAAATACGAGTCAGTTGCGAAACGGATAAATTTTAATCTCGGGGATGCTGCCACGGTCACAAATGTGAAAAACAGTCATAAGTTGACTTTTTTTTTTTAGTGCCGTTGTAACTCGGAGCGGTTGTCATTTGTATTTCGTGATAGAGGAGGGAGCGTGAGGTTTGGGACAGTTTTGGAAAGTTGAGAGGGAGTGCAGTTAATAATAATAATAAAAGTTGGAAGGGACCTTGGAGGTCTTCTAGTCCAACCCCCTGCTCAGGCAGGAAACCTTAGACCATGTCGGACAAATGGCTGTCCAGTCTCTTCTTAATGATTTCCAGTGTTGGAGCATTCACCGCTTCTGGAGGCAGGTTGTTCCACTAGTTAATTGTTCTCACTGTCAGGAATTTTCTCCTTAGTTCTAGTTGAGTCTCTGATTAGTTCATTCGGTCAGCCCTGTCCTCCCATCTCTTCAAACCTCCAAAGCTTTACGGGCAGGCCTCGACTTACGACGGTTCACTTAGTGACTGTTCAAAGTTACAAGTTTCCTCCTCCTCCTCACAGGTCTACATGTTCGCGGAAGCCCTAGCGGAAGGGGCCGTGAAGATGGGGATGCCCGGCCCGCTCGCCAACAAGATTGCAGCTCAGACTTTGTTGGTAAGGAGTGAGGGGGTCAGGACTTGGGTTCCAGTTCACATACTGCAGGGCTTCTTCTTTTTTTCGGAACCCCCCTCTGTCAAAGCCCAACATACCGTGTTTGTGCACCATTCGGTCTTGATTATTGCAACAGCCTCTACATGGAGCTGCCCTTGAAAAGTACAGGTAGTTAAGCCTTCCACTCCTCCTTCTCCTCCTCCTCCTCCTCCCTTCCACAAACCCTCCTCCCAACAATATTACTTAGTTGGATAATGAAACATCTGCAAGAAAACCACCAAGCTCAGAGAACACCAAGGACCCCACAGTTCTGCTCCTCCTCCTCCTCCCAGACCCTACTCCCTCCTACCACTGATGATATTACCTAGTTGGGTCATGAAACATCTGCAAGAAAGCAGCCAAGCTCAGAGAACACCAAGGACCTCACAGTCGTCGTCGTCCTCCTCCTCCTCCTCCTCCTCCCAGACCCTCCTCCTTCCTACCACTGATATTACCTAGTTGGGTCATGAAACGTCTGCAAGAAAACCACCCAGCTGAGAGAGCACCAAGGACCCCACAGTTCTCCTCCTCCTCCTCCTCCTCCTCCTCCTC
>NW_015389394.1:0-7635 GCF_001527695.2 Protobothrops mucrosquamatus
ACTGACCAAAAAAATCAGGAATGACAATTTTGGAAACCATGAAATGGTATTCCAATGAAACAATGTACAAAAGAAATGGTTTGCAATTGTTTAAAAGAAACAGACCAAATAAAAGGAGGCAGAGTTTCTCTATATATAAGAAATAACTACATATCTACAGAAATGGGACACAACAATGATGAAAACTGTCTTGAATGCAGTCCAATTTATCAAAAAACAGTACCATAAAAAATAGATTAGAAACACAAGTTAAGATAGGCAAGAAAACAGTAAGTGAGCACTTATCCAGTTCAAATCACCAGGACCAGATGGATTACAACCCAAGGTTCTCAAGGAACTGGCAGATGTGATCTCAGAACCACTGAACTATATTTTTCAAAGATCCTGGAGCACTAGGGAACTACCAGAGGACTGGAAAAGAGCTGATGAAGTTCCCCTCTTCAAAAAAAGAAAAAAGAATAGATCCAGAAATCTACTGACCCATATCCTGACCTCAATACCTGGGAAGATTCTGGAAAAGATAATCAAACAAGAATCAGCGAACACCTAGAGGCAAACAAAGTCATTACCAAAAGCCAACATGGGTTTGTTAAAAACAGTTCATGCTAGAGACATCTTACTGCATTCTTTGGCTCAGTTACAAAATTAGTGGACTAGAGGAATGCTGTGGATATAATTTTATTGGATTTCAGTAAGGCATTTGATAACATTCGTATAGGGTTTCCTGCCTGAGCAGGAGGTTGGACTAGATGACCTCCAAGGTCCCTTCCAACTTTATTATATATTATTAAATGCAAGAATGAAATCTTTCTAGCAGATGAACTTAAAACATTCCTCCTGCTAACTCTGGGCTTTTCTTAAGAGTACAGAGAGAGAAAGGAAGAAGAAAAACAAACAAACAAACACAATTTTTTCTTCACTCTGTTTGTTGGCCAGACAAACAGAGTGAGGTATTTCCTTTTTGTGGCTTATTTTAAGCAGAATTTCTACCAGAATTTAAAATTCTTTTTTTTCTTTGGATTTGAAACAGTTAACAGTCACATTTACCTCTCACACACAGACTTTGACAAACATATATACACAAAGACAAAGGGGACTCATGGAGCACTCTGGATCCCTCTCAGAGTACGTGGGCTCCTTGAGGGATCCGCCACGTTTTCAGACCAAAAATGGGTCTGTAGAGACACTTCTGGGTTCCCCTTAGAAGGTACGGGTTACTCTCCCACCGGCCGGCTTCACCGCTACTGTTTTGCGGACCCCTAACATCCGCTGCGGACCTCTGCTTGCTCTCAGAGGTAAGTGGACCGCTCCTAGCCCGGCGCTTCCTAGTCCGGGGCTTAGTTTCCTAACTTTGCTTACAGGGCCTTGTCAGCTAGTTGCCCAAATCCAATTCTTTCATTCATTCACCCATTCCATTTCATTTTCACACAGCCTCTCCCTTTTCCCTACAAAAGGTTCTGTGCTCTGACCCAACCCCCATGCTTTCCAGGTTCTGCCAATTAAACAGATCCTTTCTGCGGCTAGGAAAGACCAGAAGGAGCAAAATCCAACTGTGATTGGGAAAAAAGGGTCTTCTCACTCACACACACAGACATACACACATTTTCTTTTTTCCCCTGGGCTTTAAACTTAAAATTTAGAGGTACTCACCTTCACCTTCTTTCCAAAGCAGCCCTTGAGCTCAAACTCTCAAAACTCCCTTTACTACCCTGCTCCACATGGGCAAGGCCTGGGGAGCCCATCCACAGACACAAGGTGTCTGCTGCCGGCAAGATGGGGCTTACCAGTCTCAGTCCATTGGAGAGGTTAGCTTGGAGTCCCATTCTGGAGTGCCAAATTGTTAGAAGTAAGTCTTCATCCTGGTTCATCCAAGCCGGGAATAAATAAGCAAACATGGCGACTGCTTTGGGAAGAAGGTTACAGTTTATTGCAGAAGAAAGATGGTCCTTGCAAGAAGGAGCAGGGGAGAAGAAAAAGAGTGAGCACATGGGTAGAAGGTTTTTTATACCCCCTCTAGCCCTGTTTGGAATAGTTTCCTGTTCCTGTGGCATGAACTTTGAGGATATTTCTGAGTGTTTTTCTAGGCCTTGATATCTGTGGTTTAATCCTATTATCATATCCTGCTTCCCAGGTGATGGGGCTAATGATTCCTAGAGTTTGGGTGGGGCATGCAGATTTTCTCTTTGTCTTCTTGATTGCTCTGTTTTCAACTTTCTGATGGTTTTACATCTGCATTTGTATGGGGCTAGGTCTTGCTTGGGGCAGAGAGATTTGGAGCCAAAGTTGGTTTCTGCTTTTTAAAATACTTCCCACAGCTGCATACCACCTGCACAAATCCCAGAACTTCAAAGTCACAAAAGCACATAAAAATCCTTCCACTCTCCATCTCCCTCCCTCTGTGTCTTACCTAGAGCTGATGCTACCTTTCCTCATTCCTCCTGGAGGGCGACCCCTCCCCTGCTGCATTTCTTGCCTGTTTGCTGCTGCCAGCACAGGTGGCTGCCACAGCAGGTGTAGATCGGCTCATGGCCAGCCTGCTTGATCATCATCATCATCATCATCATCATCATCATCATCATCATCATCATCATCTCCTCCTCCTCCTCCTCCTCCTTCCTTCTTCTTCTTCTTCTTCTTCTTCTTCTTCTTCTTCTTCTTCTTCTTCTTCTTCTTCTTCTTCTTCTTCTTCTTCTTCTTCTTCTTCTTCTTCTTCTTCTTCTTCTTCTTCTTCTTTCTGTGCAGCTGACTGCTTGATCTCCTCTCCTCTCCCCCCCTCCCCCCCTCCCCCTCCTTCTTCCCCTTCAGTGCAGCTGACTCTGCCTCCTCCCAAGGCTGCTGCTTTTTCTCTCTCTCCCTCTCATGCCCAAACTGCCTCCTTTTATAGTCTCTCCTGTCTCCGCTCCCCTCCTCCTTTCTCATGGGGGAGGGTGAGCCAGAAGTGAGCCTGGGGCCTTTGCAGCTCCAGAGGACTCTCTCACTGTAAGTCCTTGCCTGTGCTGGCTCTTTCCCTCCCCCACTACACTTGGCTAGGCAGGGCTGCATACCACCTGCCACTCATTAATGTACCACAAGTGCTACACGTACCACCGGTTGAAAAGCCCCTCCGGCGGCTTCGTTTGCCATGACCTCCTTCAAGGCCTCCTGTAGCGAGAGAGTCTCCTTAGAGAAAAGTTTTTGTTGGAGCTCTCGATTCCGGAGTCCACAGACTAAGTGGTCTCATAGTCTCTCCTCCAAATCAGTGAAATTGCAGAGTCGGTACGCTTGATGAAGAGCGGCAATGAATTCTGTTGCAGACTCGCCAGGGTGTTGCTCCTGCTGCTCAAAAGCATCCTCCACGCTATAATGGATAACTTGGGCTTGAAGTGGTCTCGGAGCTTTTTTTTCAAGTCCGCGTAGGTGACCAACTCGAGCAGTGCCGGGGCGACCAGGTTCTCTGCAATGTCAAAGATGGCGGGGCCACACACGCAGAGGAGCGTCACGGCCTTCAATCCATCTTCGGCAACCTGGTTGGCGTGGAGGTAATTTTCAACATGAGAGATGTAGGACACCCATCTCTCCCGGTGAGTTACGTCGAATTCTTCGAGCTTCCCGACCTTTGCCATGGTGGTTTGTTTCTTCGTTCAATGCCTTGCGCTGCTGGCTTCTGTGTAGGCTCTAGGACGGATCCTTAGGGTGTAGTGGTCTCCAGCGTGGCTTGCTGGCAGACCGAGGGGGGGGGGGAACGTAGTTCCTGTCAGGCTCTGTGCTGACCTCACCCCCTAGTGACTTCAAGCTCTCTCAATGAAGCAGCACATCCCACCTTCGTTGCCACTGTTATATCTTCGGTTCTTTAGGCATTGAACGAGGCAGAGTGTTGAAACAGCAAACAAGTTTATTAACCCAGAACAGAAGCAGCCCTAAAGGCTGCTGCACAGCTATTTATACAGTTAGCTTCTAGGTGGCAACCAATAGGTTTAAAGTAACAGTTTCCCGCCCCAAACCTCATTATCAGCTTGGAGACAGCCAGTCTGGCTTTCAGTAACAGCAACTGTTAAACAATACAGCAATGTAGGTCAGACATTAAGCAAGCGATTTAAAACAGTTGTGGCCAATACATTACACCCTCATTGTAGGGTATAGAATGAAATCTCCCATATCTGACCATTGTGTCAAGCTTTTTCAAATCTCGCTCGCGTAAATATCTCCCTTAGTTGTTTTGGCAGTTGTAGCTTCAAATAGCTGTCTACTTGAAAAGTACGTTTGTATTTACTCAGCCATTTCAAGTTACCCACCTTGCTAAGGATAGCTATATCATTTTGTGCTTCTATATCCTTAATTCTTTGGGCAGCTCTTTTTTTGAGTTGTTCTCCTATTATGCAAGAGACAGGAAGGCCACAGCTTCTTACAAAATTTGTTAGTTTGATGATCCAGGAGATTTGTGATTATAATTTTATTTGCTCTAGTAGACATAACTTGGGGAGTCTATCAGTCTCCATTTCATTGACTTTGCACCAGTAGTTATATGCTCTAATTTTGGATAATGCATGAATTGTATAAATTCTCAATTCAGCTCTAACTGCTGCAGCAGATGTTCTTGGATCTACACCCAAAATACATCTCAAATGCTGGGACTGTGTTTGTTCTAGGGCTGTGTTTGAGTAAAGACCCCAAACTTCTGCTCCATACAAGAGCATAGTGGTAACCTTAGCTTTATAAACCTTAATTAATGGGGCTAGGGATCCTGGGTAACTATGGTTCTTTAGTTTAAGCAGTAGATTCAAACAGGCTTTTGCTCTAAATGTACTTCGTTGATGATGGCAAGCCCAAGATCCAGTCTTGGAAAAAGTTACGCCCAAATATACAAAGGTGTTAACCTGTTCAATTGGTTCACCATCTAATTGCCACTTATGTCTCTGATGGTGTCTTCCAAACAACATTATTTTTTATTTGGATTTACTAATGATTAGGGAGTTATCCTGACAATAAGAGCTGAATCTTGTAGTAATCAGTGCTCAGTCATTGCAGGGTGCAAATATGGCTGGCTGCTACGCAGCGTTTATTGCCTTATATACAGTTTTACAAGCAGCAAAAGTTTAACATGGCATTAGTATAGTAACAGCATTTCTATTGGTGAAACCCTTTACCAATGCTTAAGGATAGAAAGCCAGAGGCCCAAAACAGGGGGCAGTTGGCTGTAGCATCCTGTTGTTGTAGGCTAGCTGATATCAGGCAGGTGAGGTCATTGTACCAGCCTGGGTAGTTTCCCACATTGCCATGGTAATGCAGAGATAAAAAGCTAATGCAGAGAGAAGAGGCATGCAGGCATTGGAGGGGCAGTTTGCTGCTCACGGCTACCTGACCCCCACCGCTACATCTCACTCTTTTTTGTTTTGTTAGACGAAATATTGTCGTAAGAGGGGTTAATAAAAGGATTATAATCAGGAGAGGAGCATCCTTGCAGTTGTTTATACAGGGCCAAAACTTGACCCTGAGGCAATGTGGGAGAGAATTTGGAGTTAAAAGCTCTGATACATATATATTGCAAAAGGAAGGAATACATTGCACAAAACAGCACCCACCAAGATTATCAGAAATATTAAAACAACACATTCCCTCAAAACTTACACAACCCAAATGCTGACGCAGAAGCAAATAATCAATAGCAGCGCGATTCTGCAAAATAGCTTTTCTCAAATTTTGCAGTTCATGGTTGATTGCTGACATAGCTGAAGAAGTATCATTAATTGTTTTTGCTAAATTACATGTAATAGCATTAATGTTGAGGTGGGCACGAATAGCAAGTCCTGGCACACCCACTAAAGACATAGTCAGTGCCACATATTCTGCCTTATTAAGAAACGTTGTCTCAGAGTCACAAGTGCTGTCTAGCGTGACCCCACGTCGAGAACAGTTCGAGTGAACTTGTTGTTTGGAAAGCAAAACAGGAATTAGCCAGCTGAGGCAACACTGCGCTTCACTAATATTAGCAGGAATATAATTAAAAGTTTCTTGACCACATGTAAAAAACCATCCTTGCAGTAGCCAAATATGTCCAAAATGAAAGAAAGTCTCTTCAAAAGGTGTGCAGTTTAAAACAGGTGAACTAATGCGATGACAGTGAGGTTTTTTACTTGAAGAAGTACAATTAACTATTTTTGCACATGTTATATTTTCAGGGATAGCTACCACCGGGGTGTGCAAAGCAATAGCATCAGGGGGTGGATAATAAGCAGTAACCCCCCCATCTAGATATAGCCTTATAGTTAAAGTTCCCATTGAATAAAATTCTGCTCAAGCCAGTGAAGTTTTGAATTACTGCAGAAGGGGTGCAAACAGACTAAACATATAGAAAGCAAATTTTTCATGTCATACATTTCAGATAAGCAAAAGACATCATTGTGTGTGATGTTAGCCAGCTGCACCCATAGATTGTGCTTCATTCGTTGCTCGAATGATTGTTTGGGTGGGATGACAGTTGCTGTTGTCAAAGGGCAGATGTTAATGATCAGACACAAACAAATGATGGCTAAGGAATTTGCAGTTAAAACCGCAAAAATGGGAGCACACAGGTTCTGGGGATTTGCTCTACTTGTTGCTGTTGTAGCACTGCCTGTGCTTTGGCGTTCAAGTTCTTTACATCTCCCCATGTCACCGGCCGACTGGCATGTCGGGATTGGATTGGTTGCTGTGCCATCTGTAGAGTCACCCTTGGCCATTTCTGGGGCTGGAGCAAGCACAGCAGCGTAGTCTCACCCCCAAGTGATCAGAGGGACTGGTCCCAACCATGCCTTGTCTGGTAATGCCCGATAATACCAGTGGCGGAGGCAAGCTTGTTTTCTGTTGAAAGTGTCTCTGATAAGTGGTCAAATTTTGAATGGAAATATTCAATTGGTGTAATGTAAATCATACTTTTTGGACCTGCTGTGTTACCCATGACAAATTGGGTACCCTAGATCCGTCCTTTTTTATTTGTTTGTGAAAGCAGTTCTTAAAGGACCAATTAGCACGTCCCACGATGGCTTGACCCATGGAATTATAGGGAAGGCCATGAGTAAAAACAATATTCCAGGTTGTGCAAACTTGCAAAAAGGCCACTGAAAAATAGGCTGGCCCATTATCAGTTTTTAAAGAAGAGGGCTTTCCCAAGGCTGTAATGGCCGAAAAAAGATGAGAAACAACATGTGCAGCTGTTTCTCCTCGTTGAGGAGTGGCCCAAATTGTTCCTGAATAGGTATCAATAGATAAATGAATATATTTCCAGGAAGCCAAAAAGAGAATATGGGTAACATCCATTTGCCATAGTTGATTAGAGGCAAAAACATGGGGATTAGGAAGACATAAAAAAAAATAGGCCCAGGAAGGGAAGAGTGACTGTGTATATGAGCAAATGCTTTCAGTTTTGTAGCAGCTGCTGTCAAGGGAAAAACAAAGTCATAAGATTGGGGTCAATCCTGGGCATGATGTAAGCACCTGGAAGATTAAAAATAAGTTGGCACACATAATGAGAGTCAGAGATTAAGTTAAAAGACTGTTGAGAAAAGGTGTGAAAAGCCAAGATAGCAGCAGCTAATTCTGAGCATTGTGGTGAGGACTGTATTGCAGTGTAGGACACTTTTTAGGTAACATCATGAGGATCCTTGTAAGCAATTGCTCCTC
>NW_015389394.1:7735-14998 GCF_001527695.2 Protobothrops mucrosquamatus
TTTTAGGCAGATGATATGAAATACAGCCTATATACTGAAGAGATAAGTTATTCTGAAAATAAAATTGAAAATCAGATTTTGGAATAGAAAAAACAATATTAATTAAATCAGTTCCATTTTGATGGTAAGCTCGTGTGCGTCCTAAGGTTATTATTTCAGCAACCACCTGGATAAAAATAAAACATTTTTGGATGGGGTGTGGGGTAAATAAAGTCATTCAATACAATATATTCTTTGTACTTCTATCACAGATAATACTCCAGTAGGTAATTTACTAGTAGGAAAAATCAAAAGTGTTAACTGACAATTTTATGTGGAATTCTGTCCACAAATTGAGTATTCAAGATGTCATTAATTTGTTCCACTGTGGCAAGTGCTGCAGATGGAACTACAATGAAATTTTCAGGTTGTTTTCCTTTGGTCAATAAATCAAATAATGGACTGAGCAAATTTGTAGGCAAAGAAAAATACGGGCAAACCCAAGTTAGGATGCCTAACAATTGCTGTAAATTGACCAATGAAATAATTTTGGGTAGGCTCAAACGTTCATTATTTCTTTCACAGCCTGGGAGAGAGTGGGTGGGGGGGTGGGGTTTGAGAGCTAACACACACACTTAGGTATCACCAAATGAACTCATTCACTTCCATTCTAAACAATTCCAATGCAAATATTTCATTTCATACTTTCTCCAGGCCAACCATTTATTCTTTAATAAAGCCTTTTTGTATTGTTGTTATCAGAGAGGGTTTGACCCTCTTCCAAGTCTTGGAAATAACACAGAACAACATAGACAAACATAGATACACAAATACTGTTAAAACAACATTTATTTAAACATATGACTTGTCCTGCAAGAAGCAAGAAAAATCATGAGCTGATTCCAACCAAACATGTGGTTTTATATAGGGCCCTTTATCATCTCCTATTTTTCTCACCATTCCAAGCCCAAGCATAATGTTCTGGGTGGCCACACACACACACACACGTATATATATACATACATACATACATACATACATACATACATACATACATACATATATATATATATATATATATATATATATATATATATATATAAACACAAAACACACTACACATTGACACAAAGCACCACCAGACATTGTCTGACAGGGTTAAACTTAACAGCTACATGAAGTTTCAAAACATTCCAATTGTTCAAAATGCATTGCAGAGGAGTGCATTTTGAGTTAATTTATATCTTTAAATTACTCTGAAGATTCCCCTTATTATTTTTTCTACTTCAAGATAGTTTCTCTAATATTTTCTGTGGGGGGGTGTATGAGGTCTGAGAAGAAGCAAAATAATTAGCCTCTTCAAAAGAAGCTGGAAATCCAATTAAAGATGCTTTAGGAGGGATAAGTTTTACTTTGTTGTCAGAAGGGGGGCTGGTAGTTAATTGCTGCCCTTCTGAAGCATCTGAGCCATATTTTTCTACTGCTTGACGGCATCGAATACCATCGATGTACTGGAGCCCGATATTCAAGATGTAAAGCATGCCCTATCTTAGCCTAAGCTTCTGGCGCTCAGGATTCAAAGGGCAGTGTTTCCCTATCTCCTCCACCAGCTTCCTTATGTCAGCATCAAGCGTTGCCACGCCTGACTTTTGTAGCAGGAATCTGAGCTCCTGTACATGTTTCTGCTGGGGCTGAGATAGCTTGCGACCCATACTTACCACTGAGGGGTCTCTGAAGACGAGAGTGCACTTAGGGGTCTATTCCAGACGATGGTAAGTATGTTGGTTGTTGCTTCTTCCCCGGAGGGGTTCCCAAAAGATCATGTCGGGGTCACCACCTGTAGTAATCAGTGCTCAGTCATTGCAGGGTGCAAATATGGCTGGCTGCTACGCAGCATTTATTGCCTTATATACAGTTTTACAAGCAGCAAAAGTTTAACATGGCATTAGCATAGTAACAGCATTTCTATTGATGAAACCCTTTACCAATGCTTAAGGATAGAAAGCCAGAGGCCCAAAACAGGGGGCAGTTGGCTGTAGCATCCTGTTGTTGTAGGCTAGCTGATATCAGGCAGGTGAGGTCATTGTACCAGCCTGGGTAGTTTCCCACATTGCCATGGTAATGCAGAGATAAAGAGCTAATGCAGAGAGAAGAGGCATGCAGGCGTTGGAGGGGCAGTTTGCTGCTCACGGCTACCTGGCCCCCACCGCTACAGAATCTTCTTAATAGCCTACATAATCCTACTTGTGAATATAATAAAATCATATCATCAGCACAAAGCAAGCTGTTACAGTAAGTATTTAGGATCATCGGCATGTGTACCATGGGATCCTTCATTAACCCTGGCAAGTCATTGATATATAAACTAAATAATAATGGGGCCAGGATACACCCTTGCCTTATCCCTTTATTTGTGTGATTCCTGTTAGTCAGAGCCCCATTAACCCCATACGGCACCCTCAAACAGGTACTTGTGTAAAGGGCTTTAATCAAAGCCAGGAGTCTAGGTTCTATTTTAAGAGATGTCAATTTACTCCATAGTACTTCTCTGTTTACCTTATCAAATGCTGCTGTAAGGTCTATGAAAGCAGCAAACAGGGGTCTCCTCTTATAGGCATATTTGGCAATTAGATGGTTCAAGACAAAGCAGTTATCAATAGTAGATCGGCTTTGTCTAAAACCTGCTTGTTCTTCTGTGATAATATTGTTTTCCTCTACCCAGATTTCAATTCTGTTCAAAAGGTACCTAGTATATATTTTTGCTGCAATATCAATCAGGCTAATGGGCCTATAATTACTAGGGTCCTTTTTATTCCCTTTTTTATATATGGGGACAACTATTGCCATCTTCCACCCATCTGGTATATGGCAGGTGTTATTTATGTGTGTAAAAAGACCTGCCAATACAGGACCCTACCAACTGGGAAATTTCTTGAATAATTCAGCTAGTAAAAAATCCTCACCTGGGGCTTTATTGCTCTTTAAGCTTTTAATGATGGATTGTATCTCCTTTTCTGAGACTGGTGGCCAAAGGGGGGGGGGGGTTTCTAGGGTTTACTAAATCACTGCTTAAAGCAGACATGTCAAACTAGCGACGTCACGTGACGTCGCGCAACGTATCGGAGCTTTTTCGCCATTGTCAGCAATGGGGTGGGCGTGGTTTCCCGATGACACGTCCGGCCTGTGGGCCGGCAGTTTGACACCCCTGGCTTAAAGACAGTTTCTCTACTGGTTCCGTGGAAGCAAACAAACACTGATAATAATTCTCCCAGTCCTTAGCAGAAATTGGTATGTCAAACGCAAATCTCCGTTCCTTCAGGACACCTGCTACCGAGTGCCAAAATATTACTGAGTTATGACTTCTGGCAGCCAACTCGAGTTCTGACCAAGATTGAAATGGCAAAACTTTTTTTCTTTAATGTTATAGTTTTTTTATATTCCCTTCTTGTGTGCAACATCTTAGCTTGTATATGAGCAGTAGGATTCCTCTGGGCGAGCCTCATGGCTGCCTTCAATTTCTTTTTCAGTCGCTGGCATTCGGGATCAAACCAGCGGGGTCTATCCACTCGGGCTCTTTTTGTAGCAGGTTTAGCTGTTAGGTGTTTCTTCAGAATATTACAGAGATTGGAGAATGCATTAAAGGCTGACATCCAGTCAGTAGTAGATGACTGGATTGTTCTAGCCCACTTAGTAGCATTCTATGTTTTAAGGCATTCTAATATTGCCTTAGTATCAACTTTGGCCCAAGTTAACCTTTTATTTTGGGTCACCTCTACCTTTTTGGTGAGCCATCTGTCAGCCATATTATATGGTCCTAAATCTGAGCGGCCTCGCAGTGTCACGCTTACAGGCTGATGGTCGCTATTGTTGCTAAGGTGTACTGTGACCTCCAAAAAGAGGTCAACTTTATCTCTAGACACACAAAAGAGGTCCAGTACACTGCTTGAATTGGCCGAGTGGTATTTATAAGGATATGTGTAATTCTTATCCTTACCTCCCAGAATTTGGAGATTACCCTTAAAAATTAAGGAGACTAGGAGCAGGCCAGCAGCATTACTTTTGCAGTCTCTCGAGAGCCACTGAGGATGGTTATCAAAGAATTCCCCTGGGACTCCCTTCTTCTGAGCAAGCTCATACAAAGAGGGACCCAGACTAGCATTCAAATCTCCTAGTAATACCACTATGGACTGAGGGTACAATACAGATATATCTTCTAGAATAACTTCCAAGCCCATCCAATATTCAGAGTTATAATGCCGGGATGTGATTGGAGGGATATATACATTTACCAGTATTAACTCGAACTTTTCATATTCAAATTTGACAGCTAGGAAGTACGAATACTTATCTTCATTATATAGTTTCTCCCCCTGCCATTGCAACTCTTGCTTTATAAGAATGCGTAGCCCACCATAGGGTCTCCCTTTGTTCTTTGTTTTTTGGGCTGGGGTGGCCCATCCCTGAAAACCTGGCAGTTGTACTGGTTTGTCCACTTCGGTTAACCAGGTTTCTTGAAAGGCTATTACATCAAATCTAGTGAGAAAGCTCATTAGTCCACTATCAACCATCCCTTTCCAGCCAGCTACGTTCCAGGTCATCATCTGTATGGGGTTCTCGGAGGCAAGGTGGTCTGGCTTGGTTGGTTGGCTAGATGGTAAAAATGCCACATTTCAACTTGACATTGGAGCCGGGTCGATATCATCTATTCTTCCCATATAAACACAGTTGTTGTGAGGTTCAATATTTCTCCTCGTGGGTTGCAGAACTTGTTGCTCCTCTATATCTCGATTGCCAGTGTATCTCTGCCCTTGCTCCAAGAATGATTTTTTTTCAAATGGGCAGGTACTCCAGCTTAAATCTATAAATGGAGATTTATGTCCATTTTTGGAGGGGCATAGCTGAGGATTCATCTTGTGAGAAGATGTTGTGGGAACTTCTAAATCAAATGAGGATGGAAGCTGGATTATGTCCTTGGTGTTTGTCGGCTTAGGGGGCACTGTGTGATGAAGCCCTTTGTCTTTCAGTTGTTTCTCAGAGACAGGGTCAGTCAGTGCAGTTATCCCACTGTCTGCCTGTGTGACACTACCTTTTTTTACTATTGAGGTAAAGGTAGATTGTTGATTAAATATATTGTCACAAGGTTGCACGATTAGTGGAGCCAAATTAAATAGAGGCTTTGCTGTAGATTGAGTTGTTGTCAGTGCCTCTTTTAGGTCATCCAATCTTTGAATGATATTAACTTGCTCAGGTTCCGGCAATGCACTGAATAGGTCAATCAGCATTTCTTCTGGCACATCCTCAACAGTTCCTGCAGATGTGGGTGACACAGTTTGTATATCGCTCCTTTGCCTTCTCAGGGTCAATTTAGTTGCAGCAGCCTCTGGCTTAGCAGTGTAAGGGCTGTTGCAGCCTGGATTTAAAGCAACAGTTCCCTCTTGGTGACGCTGTTTCAGGAGTGGGCACACTTTGTCTGAGCGAAAGACCCTTATTGGAAATATTGAAAAGGTGCTCAGAAAGGGCTTCATTCTAAAGAGCATGGAGGGTATTGTGGGCTGCTTGAACAATAGGAGAATTCTCATACATTGCCTTCTTGCTGGCAGCCACTCTGCATGTAGTAGATCTATCAGAGTGAATTCACAGTGAAGCAGCTGGCTCAGGGACAGCCTAACAGCTTCTCTATTACTCCAACAACCTCTATTCACTCTCTTGTCATAAATTTGTAAGGTAACCTGGTTAGTCTGCAGGCTGCAGTTATATTGGTCATCTCTTAGGCCTTTACCTGGTTGAGTGTTTTCTCTATGAGTGTTCAGATTTTTGGAAGGAAGACAAGGCCCTTCTCTAGTTTCATTTTCTGCATTAGCCATCCCATGTCTATCCGTGGTTGTCCTCCCACGTCCTTCTGCAGTATTTGGGTGGCTCCTAACAAACTTTGCAAAAGATTCTTTCAGGCAGTCAGCCTTATTTATGACAGTTGATAAGAGTTCATAGATTGAGTTTACAGTTTGAGCTGTAAGCAAACATTGTCTAGAGAGGAACTCTATCACATTTTCCCCCTTTAAATTTATTACATCTCCCTCCTGTCTACACAGAAGGCTGCTGCTGAGTTCCAAGGAGGGGAACCATTCTCCAAGAAGGAGGACAGTTCTACATGCTGTTTGCTTTCAAGTTCGGTTTGTAAGTCCCATTCCAATGAGTCATATAAATTAAATTTATCTGATAAGGCGACTGCAGATGAATTACTCACTGGAACAGACTGTCTGTTTGTAGTATAATCTTCCATTTTCTGCTGCTTCAATGGCTTGGATGAACTCTCTGCTGCAGAGTGCTGTCTCTTCCTCCTTTTCCCCATTCTGTTTCCTTTCAATTCTTCGCTTTTTCAGTCAACACACCATTATTAGAATTGACCATTATTTTAAAATAAGATAATTCCTTAGCTTTGTGCACAAATATCAAGTTGTCTGGAAGCTCTAGAACATGGGATAATTTTTATCAATGGCTAGAAAGACCATCAAAGTTACTAGATCTACTAGGCCCCCAACTTAAGAGTGATAATGGACGTATTAGAATACTATGAATTTCACCCAGGGAAACAATTGGCACTAATATTTCTTTTTTTTTTTTTAAACAAATTTTTATTGATTTTTTAAAATAAACAAACATACAATTATGGCATACATTAATAATAAAAAAAACAAACTAAAAAACCTCCTATTCTAAGATGCTCAGCAGCCTCACAAGACCACATTCCCTCTCTTCAACCTACTTCCCTCCTCCTTTCTTCTTCCTCCTTCCCTCTTCCTCTCCACCCTCTCAACCACTCTACCCTACACATCCCCCCTCCTTCCCTCCTCCTCTTCCAAATGTGGTCCTGGAGGCCGACTGAGCCTCCATTCTTAAGTACATTATATCTCACTACCATTCTAGTATACCAAAATACATAAGAAATCCCTTCCCCCCCATCCCCCCCGGACTTCCCAGAACTAAATACAGGAGTAGTCATGTAAGCAACCCAAATCTAACTAAAACAATCCAATTATAACACATACCAGTATTAATTTACTTTAGTTCTAATAAACAATAACAAGCTTAACTATAAAATGCATATCTAAATTATATAGAATATATAAACTTTAACTCAAATGGTAATAAAAAGCAACAAAAATTATATATTTTAACTCCAAAACTCAAAATATAATTATCCATCTTCCCCAGATCTAAATATCTAAAAATTAAACGTTACCATTTCTTCAAAAATAAAAAAATAAAAATTAACTACTAATCTTA
>NW_015389394.1:15131-37055 GCF_001527695.2 Protobothrops mucrosquamatus
TCTTTTAAGTAAAATTTTCTTCCTTTTTTATTTTTTACAACAAATTTTAATAGTGTATTCATCTGCACTCTTCTTTATCAAATACTTCAATCCTTTAAGTCTTATTAATTCAAATAGAATATGTCCAAGAGATCAGTTCCAGATCAAAAAATTTTAAAAATAAAAAACTTTCAAAACGTTCATATAAGATTATCCTCCTAGATCTCTCCATTCTTTTTCTCATTGCTGATCAACCTTCAAAGTCAGTGAATCTTCCTTTTTCATTAACAATCAGATATTTGTAGCATGTCTGAAATTTCTGCAAATAATAAGCCTGTGTGATTCCATTATAGCAAGATCTTCTGAAAACACAAGCAGCAACATCTCCAGCTGGTTTTCTCTGATGCACGACCCATAAATTGACTCTATAAGCTTTTTTTTTCAAAATTTCATCAGGGAGGTACACCGGGACCATAACCGGATCTGTTACAGCTTCCTTTCCCAACTTTTCATGCTTATCATTTTCCAGATCTCTACTATATAACATATCATTTAGAATTATTTCCATAACATCTTCTTCAACATTTTCACATAACTTATCCGCCCGTTGCTCTGTACAATCTGGAACTATAAAACTCTGAAAAACAGATGCAACAGTTTCACATAATCCTTCTAATTTCTTAACCCAAAGATCTTCATCTTCCACAATAAATTGCTTTGCTGCTTGCTTCAAAACATACTGTAAGTCATTTGTAATTGAAGATAAAGGCATTTTTTTTAAAAAAAGGAAAAATTCTTTACAATACAACCATTTAGCCAGCAAAAAAAAAAGTATGGATTTTTCTTTCTTTCTTTCTTTCACAATTCCGCAGCCATTTTAAAGCCATTCTCCAAACTTCTTTGAAAAACACTTCAGTAATCCATTAAAATAATAAGGCACCAACAAATAGGCATTGCAAATTCTTTACAACTAAGACTTTCCAAGAACCAAAAAAACCACAATGTATCTCTATCCAGTTAGTAACCAGAGGAGAGTGAAAGTAAAAAGCGAAAGTTTCTTATCAGTTCCAAAGAAACGGCAGTTCCGCAGCCATCTTCTTCTCACTTTAAGTCCCCGCCAAAAAGGAAGATGTTAATATATTCTCAAATATTCCACATAAACCGAAACTACTCCAAACCTCCTGCTTAGTTCCGTCTGCTTATAGTTTAAATCCAAGTAGCTTTCAGTAGCAGAGGTGGGCGCTGCATCTGGCTTCGCTCCAGTGGTGACAGGCGGGGACTTCCGGTGGTGACAGGCTGCACCAATGGCGGCTTTTGTTAGTCGCCCACCTGGGAGCGCGTCAAAGCCTGAAGAGACAGCGTGCAACAGCTGTCTCTCGGCTAGGAACCCCGTCCCTCGGGCGAAGAGGGGGGGTGAGCAAGTCCGGATAGGCTTTGAGCTCCCCTTCACCCCGTTTTTTCTCTGATCGGGGTTGAAGGGTGAGAGCTCAGCCGGAGTCTGGACGTCTCCGCGCCCCAGGACGCCTTCGCTCCTTCCCATTTGGGGCACTAATATTTCTTGATGCCCAAAAGGCATTTGATAATGTTTCCTGGCAATTTATGATTCAACAACTACAAATAATGGACTTTGGACAGAACTTTATAAATATGATAAAAACAATATACAATAAATAAACAGCGAAAGTGATCGTGAATGGAGATTACACTGAGAACTTTGAGATAAAAAAGGTACAAGGCAAGGATGCCCACTATCCCCATTGTTCTTCATTTTCACTCTGGAAGTTTTAAATAGAAATATCAGACAAGATAAAGAAAGTAAAGGACTGGAAATAAAAGGCGAAACATATAAATTACAAGCATTTGCTGATGACTTGGTATTCATCTTAGAAGAACCTTTGAAGATGATTCCTAAATTACTGGGGAAGATAGAACAGTATGGAGAAATGGCAGGATTGAAAATAAATAGAGAAAAAACTAAAGTAATAGTTAAAAAGCTTATAGACAAAAAAAACTGTCAGAAAAAAACAGAATTACAGATAGTGAAAAAGGTTAAATACTTGGGCATACATTTAACAGCAAGATGTTCAACAATAAAAGAAGATAACTATACAAAACTATTGAATCAAATAAAATTGGACTTGGAAAAATGGAAAAATCTGCAACTGTTAATATTAGGAAGAATTGCTACAGTGAAAATGAATGTATTGCCAAAAAAAAATTTTTATTCCAAACAATTCCCATAAGACTTGAGGAAATCTTTTTTTCGAGATTTAAACTCATTAATTTTGAAATTTGTTTGGCAAGGAAAGAAGGCTAGAATTAAGATGAAAACGTTACAAGATACTAAGGAAAATGGGGGATTTGGTTTACTGGAATGGGCTTTGTATTACCAAGCATCTGTTTTAACATGGGTAAAAGAATGGATAACTCTTAGAAATAAAAGGTTGTTATATCTGGAGGGGCATGATTTACAATTGGGGTGGCACACTTTCCTATGGTATGGGAAAAATAAAATTCATAAGTATTTCCAAAACCACTATATAAGAAACGCATTGTTAACAGTATGGGAAAAAATAAAAAGTAAAATATATTTGAAAATTCCAGGGTGGTTGTCAACCATGGAAGCATTTGTAAACCCAAATTTGGTAGACTTTGAAAAAATCTGGACATATAGAGATATTCTAAATTCTGAAGGGAAATTAAAAACTAAGCAAGAAATGGAAAATCAGGGGATCAACTTGTCGTGGTGGGCACATTTACAAATGAAAGCTAGATATGAAAAAGATGTTAAACTGTATGGATTTTATAGAGAACAAACGGTATTTGATAAGATTTTGTTAACTTCAGATGAGAAACTAATTAAGAAAATGTATAAGTTCTTATTAATTTTGGAAATGGAAAGCAAACAAGTTAAAGAAACAATGATACGATGGGCAAAACTTTTTGGATATAATATAGAATTAGAAAAATGGCAAAATTTATGGGAAAGAAATTATAAATTGACAATGTCAACTTCTTATAAAGAAAATTTATATAAAATGTTTTATAGATGGCACTTGCCACCAGCAAGATTAGCAAAAGTGTTTAAAAATATGTCAGATAGATGTTGGAAATGTAAGCATAACTCAGGCATGTATTATCATGTTTGGTGGACTTGTGACAAAGCTAAGAAGTATTGGAAAAAGATACATACTTGGTTAGAAAAGATGTTGGGAGAGTACGTAGATTTCAAACCTAAACTTTTTTATTAAGTATAATGCCAGAAAAATTAACAAACAAAACCTATATTTGATTCTACACATCACAACAGCGGCAAGAATAATATTTGTGCAATATTGGAAAAATGAAGGAGTACCACCAGATGAAGAAATAATAAAAAAAATACTAGAATGTGCAGAGATGGACAAATTAACTATGAGACTGAAAGGAATAGAAGAAACAATATACTATCAAACTTGGGACTTACTTTACCGATGGTTAGAGGAAAGAATAAAGGATTAGGAATTAAATATGTATTAGCGTATTTAAACTCAGACAGCACGTTGGTTGAAAAATTATTATTGTATGTATGAGAAAAACTAATAAAATCTTATATATAAAAAAGGAAGAACCCAGAGGGTATCCTTCACCGGTGGAGGCCGGAAAAAGACTTGGAAGAAAAAGATGGAGCCACTTTCTGATGATGAAGACTTGGACAAGCAGTCGGACCCAGTGGAGGGAATCCTGAAGCGAGCCATGCAATACATGGTGGAAGCTTTTGAGGATCTAAAGGCTAAATCCCTGGGGTGCCCAGGAAAAGAAGAACTGACTGAGGAAGTCGAGGGCAGAGGAGGAAAATCTGTGACTACCGAGACTGCAGGCTCAACAGAGACGGTGGCAGCTACTCCAGTAGCGCAGTGGCGAGCAACTCCCCAGAGAGCCCAGACCCCACAAGTGCCCAGAGAGAGAACTTCCCCGGAAGAGACAAAACTGATTCCACTGGGAGTGAAGTTTGATGGATATCCCCAACAGCTGGGTTTCTTCCTGGCTCACAGTCTCACGTACATGCAAGTGTATGGAAGAATGCCCAACAATGCGGCAAAGATTAGAGTCATCACCCTAGCCCTGGAAGGGGCTGCGGCCAGATGGATGGTGACCCTACACAATTGTGATGCTCCCGAGCTCTGGAGTTTTAACTGGTTCATGACAGCACTGAGGCACCGGTTCGAAGATCACCTGGCAGACTGGAAGGCTCGGGACCATATAAAAACAGTGAAACAAGGGTGTGAGACTGGTGGCCAAATATACAGAGGAGTTCTGTGACTTAGCATGCTGCCTCAACTGGCCTGAAGACACCCTGGTAAGCTGTTTCCAAGATGGGTTAAACCTGTACAATGCCTGCATAGCCCGCAGAGCACCTGCACACTTATATAACTGGTGCATCCTAGCTGAAGAAGTAGAAATCGACCAAACCCCAAACCAGTACCGTTCTGGGAAACCCAGGAAATGATTCCAACACAAGAGAATGGGAGAAGCTAGTAAACCCTCCACGAACCAGCCGCAGTCAACCGTTTGCTTCAGGTGTGGCAAGGAAGGCCATCATGCTATAGAGTGCCACAGCAAAGCAAAATGGACCGCCACTCTGGGGGGAAACCGAGTAAACCTGCTCAGCACTCAAAAGACACAGACCTGAAGACCATCGAGGTCGTGGAGCTCCCCTGAGCCCCAAAAGCAGAGGGTAGAGCTCTGACCCCACCAGACGACAAGTTGGGGATGCTGGAGAGTGATTACAATGACGATCCATTGGTAAGTGGGCCGATCGACCCCATAACCATGTCCATAGAACTGTCAATTCCGGGCAGGAGAATACCCCTAACAGCACTGTTGGACTCGCGATGCACCTGGTGCCTAATAAGCCCAAACCTAGTCAGGAAACTGGGGGTTCCCCTAAGAAAACTCAAAGACCCAATCACTTTTTGTCAGCATGATGGGTCTGTTGCAGGGGGCATCCTGGCAAGCTTTGTCACCAAGCCACTGGGACTAAACATGGGAAGCCACTCAGAGACTTTAGCTTTCATCGTGGCTTCCGGTATGGAGTGGCCTCTTGTTCTTGGGCTAACCTGGTTAAAGAAGTGGAACCCCCTAATCGATTGGAGAGAGGGGCGACTAAAGTTCCCAAAGAAGAGAACCCCTTCCTAAAGTCTTCATGGTTATAAAGTAGAGGGCTTAAGGCGGGAAATGGCATCTGCCTTGAGCGAGCAAGAACTGCAGAGCATTCCAAAAGAATATTGTGACCTAGCCGAGGTTTTCAATGAGAAGAGGTCAGATGAGCTTCCCCCTCACAGACCCACAGACTGTGCAAATGAGATCATCCCAGGGGCTAAGCTACCAAAACCAAAGCTATATTCTATGACTCCCAGAGAGTTAGATGAGCTACGCAAGTTCATCGATAAGAACATATCCTGGGGGTTCATTCAACCGGCCAGACCCCAGGTGGCAGCCCCTGTTCTATTCCGAGAGAAAAAGGACGGATCTCTTCACCTATGCATGTGTTATACATGCTTAAACACAGTGTCCATGGAGAATGTGTACCCCCTGCCCCTCATGAAGGACATGTTAGCTCATCTGTCAAAAGGGAAAATCTTTTCAAAGTTAGACCTGTGGGAGGCTTACTATTGTTTCAGAATCAAGGAAGGGGATGAATGGAAAACTGCTTTCAACTGCCCCCTGGGATGTTTCCAGTTCAGGGTGCTCCCCTTCAGACTACAAGAAGCTCCAGCGGTGTTCATGCAGCTGATCAATGAAGTCCTCCATGAACATCTGTATAGGGGTTTTGGTGTATTTGGACAATATCTTGATCTACACCGAGATCAAGGCAGAGCATGTGAAACTGGTTAGACCAGTCTTAAAGAAACTCCGCTCTGCTAAACCAGGGCTTTTCAACCGGTGGTACGCGTACCACCAGTGGTACTTTGGCACCTGGCAGGTGGTACACGACCGTCCTAGAGAAGTGGTAGTGGAGGAGGAGAGGAATGAGCTGAAGCAGTGGCGGCACTGCACAAGCCTGAGGGAGAGAGAGCTGGAGCTGCAGGGCTGTCGGGGATCGGCAGAAGCCCCAGGATCAGCGCCGGGCTCCAGCTGATCGGCGCTTCTGGGAGCTGAAGGTGCACTGAAGAGAAAAGGAGGAGGAGGGGGGGAGAGAGGAGAGGATATAAAAGGATGTTTTGGCGGGAAAGGGCCAGTGAGGGGCTGCCCTGCCCCACGCTCTAGGCTCATGAAGAGGGAGTGAGAACCCAGCATCACTGCTGACCATCCCTGCTGACCACTGAGAAAGGAAAAAGGTAGGAGAAGCGCTTCCCTTTCCCCCAGGATGCCAGTGCTTGCACGCTCACTGCCTTCTCCATGCAACCCCTGGGGCAGGGCAGAGATGGCAGGAGGGGGCCTCGCTGGCTCCAGGGCTGCCCTGTGGATCTAAGGCTGAGCGCATTCCAGCTTTGATGGCCCCTGCCAGTAGATCAGCGCCGTGCCCGCTCGCTGACCTAGCCTCACAGCCACTAGGCTTCCCTTTCACCAGGACCACCCCTGCCTGTGTGGGATAGCGACGGCCAGCGGCAGCATGGCCACTGGCAGCACTGGCAATCTCTCCCTCTCCTGTCATCCCTTCCTGAGCATGGAGGAAGGAAAGAGAAGCAGGGGAGGAAGGAAGGAAGGAAGGAAGGAAGGAAGGAAGGAAGGAAGGAGCTGGGAAAGGGACTGCCTTCTGAGCGCTTCGCAGGTTCGTTTTTTTAAGCTGCCAGAGGCTCCGGGCAGGAGGCTTCCCATTTTGACCCCTCCCACCCATCGTTGCCTCTGCCTGAAGGGCCTCTGCGTGGCTCTCAGCTCACCTCTCCCAGACCTGCACACATGTTTGTGTGTGTGTGTGTGCGGGGGAGGTGTCTCACCTCTTGCAGCCCACGCTGTGACATTGAGGAGGAAAAGAATGGGAGAGGTAAGAGAAGCTGTGATGGGAGCTTCTTGCAGCCTTCCACAGGGCTGGGGGCGGGACCTGAGGGGGGCAGGGCGTGATGTGATTGGCGGCACTTTGAGAAAAAGAAACACATACTCCAAAAAAACAGCTTTCATTAGTTTGCAGCCTGCCATCGCAAAAGGTCTCTGTTGAGGGCACGGAGCTGCAAGGAGTGAGAGACACAGACACCCCACATGCGCACTCACACACACAAACACATGCACGAGTCTGGGAGAAGTGAGCTGAGCCACACAGAGGCAATGACGGGGGAGGGGAAGCCTCTGCCCACCCCTGCCTGCCTGTTGCCACCTCTGCCCGGAGCCTCTGGCAGTTTTTTAAAAAAAAGCAGGGGAGGAAGGAAGGAAGGAAGGAAGGAAGGAAGGAAGGAAGGAAGGAAGGAAGGAAGGAAGGAAGGAAGGAAGGAAGGAATCAGGGAAGGAAGGAAGGAATCAGGGAAGGAAGGAGGGAGGGAAGGAGGGAGGGAAGGAGGGAGGGAACTTGGTTGGAAAGGCAACTTGGTTGGAAATGCCCCAGTTCAAAGGAGGGCTGTCAGGGCTGGGCAAAGCCCAGGATTGCCGTGAGCAGCTACAGCTTCTGCAGGGCTATGCAGGCTGGGCAGAAGCCCAGGATCGGCGCGCACTTCTGCAGGGTTGCAGGGGCGACAGAGAAGCCCCAGGATCGGCACTTCAAGTGCACATGGAAGAAAAAAGGAGGGGGGAGGAGAGGCTATAAAAGGAGAAGGTTTTGGCAGGAGAGGGAGAGAAAAAAAGACAATGGGGGGAAGAGAAGGGGACTGCAAAAGAGAGACAGAGAAGGGCAGCCTTGAGAGGAATCAGCTGGAGGTGCACGGAAGAGAAAAGGGGCGGGGAGAGAGAGAAGAGGCTATAAAAGAAGGGAAGAGAAGAGAGGATATAAAAGAAGTGGAGAGAAGAGAGGATATAAAAGAAGGAGGGGAGAGAAAGGATATAAAAGAAGGGAGGAAAGAAGAGAGGATATAAGAAGGGGAAGAGAAGAGAGGATATAAAAGGAGGAGGGGAGAGAAAAGATATAAAAGAAGGGGGAAAGAAGACAGGATATAAAAGGGGAGAGGAGAGGATATAAAAGAATGGAAGAGGATATAAAAGAAGGGGAGAGAAGAGAGGATATAAAAGGGGGAGAGAAGAGAGGATATAAAAGGGGGGAGAGAAGAGAGGATATAAAAGGAGGAGTGGATCTGGTTTCTCCATTGACTTTGTTTGTCAGAAGGTTGCAAAAGGGAATCACATGATCCTGGGACACTGTGACCATCATAAATATGAATCAGTTGCCAAGCATCCAAATGTAGATTGACCCTGGGGATGCTGCAACAGTCATCAGTGCCGTTGTAACTTTGAACAGTCACTAAGCAAACTTGTAAGTTGAGGACTACCTGTATTTTATCATTTTTTTCCTTTTTTTTGGTCGTCAAGTTTTTGACACCTTGCTAGGCGACTGGTGGTACTTGAATATTGGCATATCCTAAAAGTGGTACAATCTGTGAAAAGGTTGAAAAGCCCTGTGCTAAACTATATGCCAAACTGTCAAAGTGTGAATTTCATAAGGACAGAATTCACTATTTGGGCTACCGCATTTCACATGAGGGGGTGGAGATGGACCCAGAGAAGTTGCGGGCTGTCCTGGATTGGGCCCCTCCCCGCACCAGAAAGCAATTACAAAGTTTTCTGGGGTTTGCCAATTTTTACAGACAATTTATCCCCTCATTTGTGCAGATTGCACTCCCCATTACAAATCTGTTGAAAACTAAGGGAGACAATAAGCCGAAACCTAGCCAGCCATTGAAATGGACTGTAGAATGTCAAGCTGCATTTGAAAAGCTTAAGAGACTTTTTTCCATGGAGCCAATGCTGAGACACTGGAAAAACTGTTTGTGATTCAAGCCGATGCCAGTGATGTAGCGGTAGGTGCGGTGCTGCTTCAGAAGAACCAGGAGGATCAGTTGCAGCCCTGCGCTTATACATCCAAGAAATTAACTGAGACTGAACAACGGTGGGCTGCTTGGGAAAAGGAAGCTTATGTGGTAACTTGGAGGAATTTTTAGAAGGGAGTAAAGTCCCCTTTCAGGTTTGCACTGATCATAAGAATCTTGAAGCACTAAAAGCGCCCAGGAAGTTCTCTCCGAAACAGGCATGCTGGGTCCAGCATTTCCACTGATTTAACTTCTCCATCCACTATTTGTCATTCTGCTATTTCCTAGCAGATGCTTTGTTGAGGATGCCACAATATAACAGTGTAACGTCAGGTCCAGTTAAGCCTCTATTCTCCCCACACCAGTTGGCAGCCTCGGTCACTACGAGGGTGCAGGCTAAGGGCTCTCTGCCATTAGATAACGCAGTGGTCTGGGAGTTCAAAAAGGCTCTGGACCTCTGTTCAGTGTGTAGCGCTACCTCCTCAGAGGCCGCCAATGCCCAGGCCCTCCCGGCCACGTCCCCCCTTCTCCAGCCTTGCAGCAATGTTCTTTAGAGATCGATGAGATGTCTTACAACCGGAACTCACGCAGCATTAATGGGTGGCAGGCTCTTCTTGTTGAAGCAGGACTTTCAGGCACAAACTTAACCAGTCACAGTGGTTGATACTCTGAAGATGTATATAACAGCTCAGGGCTGCTTTAGCGGCAGGAGTAACAGGCCCCTGAGCAATCGTTCAGAATCCGATGAAATGGGGGGGGGGGGTAAACCCGGGCACCAGATGGTAATAATAACAACGACGGCCAGTATGTTATGGCAATGGCTCATCCCCCAGGGCAACTCCCCCCACAATGTCCCAGCACCTATGCCAGCAGCGATGGCCACAGTCCAGATGCCTCCAAAGTCCACAACAACAGTTGGCAGCAACAGTTGGCACCACCAGTCTCTCTCCTCCTGGTGCTTCTTCTCTAGGATTNTAAAACTTCACTCTATCTAGCCCCTATTTAAAATACCCTTGATAGAAAAATAAAGTAAGCTTCCAGACCTTCCCTTCTCAACTCCAACCAACCCCGGCCTTCTCCTTTTCTTCCCTTTTCTATCCTTCCTCCTTCCACTCACGCCAGCCACACCCAAGCCAACTGCAGCTGTCCCAATCTTCCCCTTCCCAGTCAAGCTACTGCAAGCACTCTCGGGCAGTCCCCGCTACACGTGCAAGACAATTTAGCCTGGGTCGGTGGGAAGCTATATGTTCCTGTAAATCAAAGACTAAAAATCATGTAGGTGTGCCACAACTCAAAGTTAGCAGGACACTTTGGGTTTGTAAAAACCCCCCACTTGCTTAAAAAACAATTTTGGTGGCCCTCTTTAAAAAAGGACATTGAAAGTTATGTGGCCAGTTGCCATATCTGCGCAGCCACTAAATGGAGGCAAGGGAAAATGCCAGGGCTCCTACAGCCAGTGGTGAGCCCTTCAGCACCCTGGAGAGAGATCTCTATGGACTTTATTGTGGAGCTCACCGAAAGCATGGGAAACACTGCCATTTGGGTCGTTACCGATTTGTTCTCCAAATAGGCCCATTTTATCCCATGTCAGAAGATTCCAACTGCCAAAACTTTGTCTAAATTGTTTGTGCAGCACATTTATTGACTACATGGGGCCCCACAGTGTATAATATCAGATAGGGGTTTCCAATTCACCTCCAAGTTCTGGAAAGCCTTTCTGGATCTTCTGGGTTCTGATCAGGGACTGTCATCTAGTCATCATCCTCAAACGAATGGGGGGACAGAACGAACAAACTCTGTTTTGGAACAATACATTCAATGTTTTATTAATTATCAACAAGATAACTGGACTGATTTGTTACCGTTTGCTGAAGTGGCCTATAACAATGTGGTGCAATCCAGTACTGGTTTCACCCCCCTTCCAAGTTGCTAATGGACAGAGTTTCATCCCCATGCCTGAATTGCCTGCTAATGAACCTGCCATTCCTTCTCTTAAGAAATGGGTACATCAGTTGCAGAACATTTGGCCCGTTGTTAGGAAAGCTCTGGATGAAGCCAGGGCGCCGTATAAGGAAGGCTCAGGTGGATAAAAAAGGAATGGAGTCTAAACCTTTTCATGTAGGGTATAGGGTCTACCTTTCCACTACTGTAAGGACCTGCCTCAGTTAAGCTTCCCAAGAAAGCAGAACTCTTGAAACTTGCATTGTCTCAACAGGAACTTTTATTGGAAGGTATTGATAGCAGGATAGTAAGGCAGGATCTGAGGATTTCCCACACAAAACATTACATTAAACGAACCCTTTCAAACGCCACCCCAACTGTCCATCCGGCTGGTTTAAATTGAGCCAATCCATAGGTGCTAAGTTCTTGTGGGAAAGAACTGATAAGGCGCCATTCTCAAGGCTGTCAGGTTTCTCTGCAGCTTCTTCCCCTCTGCCTGGAGATAAGGCAGATGGCTGGAGGCACATTCCTTTCACACCCCAAGAAAGATACTTCAAAGAGGATAGAACAAAGCAAAGGAAGTATACTGCAGAACACCCTTAGGCCCCCCTCCCAATAGAATGGCAGAACCCAAAAATGAGGGCATGGGAAAGAAATACAAAATACATTGGGGTTCTGACAACTAGGTTTTTACAGTTGTTGCAACCATCCAAGAAGTTAGGGCCGAAATATATTGGTCCTTTTCCCATTAAGCATATTATAAATCCTGTCACCATGGAATTAGAACTCCCTAAGACTTTACAAAAAATCCACCCAGTCTTTCATTGCAGTCTGCTGAAACCCAAGATTACTTCTGTGTTTAGGCCTGCCTCTGCTCTTACCCCACAGCCCATTATGGTAGAGGATGAGCAGCACTTTGAAATCAAGGACATTTTGGACTCTTGCAAGCATCATGGGTCCACTCAGTATTTAGTTGCCTGGAAAGATCTTCTGGATTTGCAGAATGAATGGGTTTATAAGAAGCATGTTAGAGCCCCTAGGTTGCTCAAATGCTTTCATGAACGCTATCTCGATAAGCCTGATTGACATGTTTGTTTTCCTCTCTCTCCCCTTCCTTTTCTCTATTTTACAGGTGGATCTGTCATTCTATTAGGGGGGGGGCGTATGTCAGAACCCCTCAAATAGATTTGCCTACAGTTTATTGCTTATGTCTATGTATTTATTTTTGGGGTCTGTCATTCTGTTGGGAGGGGGTTGGTTGGTTGCGGAGAATGTATTTGCCTTGCTCCGCTCTGCCCTCCCTCCATGTGAAAGGAATGTGGCCTGAAAACATCTGTCTTATCTCCAGACAACGGGGACCAGTTCAAGAGTTCTGATTTCTTGGGGGATCTAGTTGAGGCAGGTCCTTACAGATGGGGCCAGTCTTCTCTGCTGTCAGCATTTTGAAGCCCGCAGGAGTTGAAATGATCAAAAGACAGTATCACACTGATTTGTGAGGGTTGGAAGCAAAGCTGTGTTATGTGGGAATGTTCCCAATTTCCAAGATTGACCCATTTACTGAAATATGGGTAACTGGGATGGTGCTTCTCCTACCACAATTATTTAAGAGAAAGAGTATGTAAGAGAACACATTCTAGAGCAGTGCTGGCTGGGGAATTCTGGGACTTGAAGTCCACACATCTTTAAATTGCAAGGTTGAGAAAAACTGGCATGCAGTTACAAGGATACTCTGCTATCAAAGTCCGCTCTGGGAGCAACCGCCTCCCAGCGCTATATATACACACACACTAATCAACCCCACCCCCGCCCACCTAACCAACATCCAGACGTGCAGGCTTAAACGGTCAGCTGCAATGCACAGATGCCTTTCCGCTTTGCGCGTCCTCGCCCCAGCCAGCTTTAGGCCGCTCCGTCAGCCTCCGACCCCCAGCTGTTCAGCGGTCCTCGAATCCAGATCTGGCCACCGCATCAGCTGTACGGCGGCCTGTCAGCTGTTCGGCGGCTGCTCTACCGGCCCTCCCCGGCCAGTCGGTTAGCAGGCGGCTCGTCAGCTGCTCGGCAGCCGAGGGACGCCACCAGGGCCACCAGCAGACATGTGCCTGGCTCAGCTGCTCGGCGGCCGAGGGACTGCAGCTGTCTGGAAGCAGGTAGGCTTGTTGGTGCTGGCCGCCGCCGTCCTCCTCCGCCCTGCACGCCGTCATTTCCCTCCCCCTCACCTGTTCATGTCAAGCCCGGAGGGCTTGACAGGCGGCCCCTCTACCAGGGCTCCTCCTGGAAGGCAAGGAGAGACATAATATTAGGTAGGCGCCGTGGTGGATGGTACAGTCAACCCCCCGGCTTACGAGGGTATTTGCGATAGTACTACCATAGCAGTCGGGGGGCTTTGATATCCGCTTCCCCCACCCAGGAGGCCTCCGATATTGGGTACCACTTCTACCTCACCAAGTATTGTACACGACCCCGGTGGATACGGGAGTTGAGTATTTCCCAGATCTCGTAGTGATCCCCCCCAACAGGGCCTGGTGGTTGTATGCGCCTAAACAAGGAACCCGCCACCGGTTTCAACAAGCTGCTGTGGAAAACCGGGTGCACTTTGCCTAGGATGCGGGGAAGATGCAAGCGGACTGTGCCTGGGTTGATGACCTGTGTTACCCGGAATGGGCCTATGTATTTTGGCCCTAGCTTCTTACATGGTAGTTTCAACCATAGGTACTTGATCGACAGGTACACCATGTCCCCTACCTGGAAGGGTTTTTGTGGTGCCCGTTTTTTATCGGCCTGTACCTTGGAGACCTCCTCTGCTTTTCGCAGCACTCTTTTTACAGAATCCCACACCTCCCGGATACGGGTCATCCAGTCTTGCAGATGGCAAGGGGAGGGGTCTCCCTGCAGGCATTCAGGGATCGGGACAAACTCTATTCCGTGCACAACTCAAAAGGGGGTGAAGCCAGTACTGCTGTGGACTGCGTTGTTATACGCCACCTCGGCGAATGGCAGCTCAGACCAATCCATCTGTTGATAGGAGACGTAACACCTCAGGTACAGTTCCACCATCGCGTTAGCCTGTTCAGCCGCTCCATTGGTACTGGGGTGGAACGCAGAACTAAGTCCTTGAGATGAACCGATCGAGTGGATGAACTCCCGCCAGAAGCGAGTGGTGAACTGCACGCCCCGAGTGGATACTATCCGTCGGGGCACCCCATGTAGGCGATACACATGTGCTATGAACAGGCCGGCCAATCGGGCGGACGGCAATCCCTTGCATGGGATGCTTCGAAAAAAGGTCTATCACTGTCCATATCACCGTATGTCCATTGCTATCTGGCAGCTCCACAACAAAGTCCATTGGTATCTCTTCCCAAGGCCGGGTGGGGTTTGCTACCTGTTGCAATAACCCAGGTGGTTTTCCCACACGGGGGTTTGTGGTAGCACATACGGGACATTCCCGTACATATGTTTCCACATCTGCCTTCATCCCCGGCCACCAGAACTGGCATTTGAGCAGATGCAAGGTTTTGAGGAAACCGAAGTGACCAGCCTGCCTAACGTCATGGCATCGATGGAGTACCTTAGTCCATAATTACTCCGGAACGTAGATTTTGTCACCCTTCCACGCCAACCCCCCCCCCTCTGTTAATAAGGCCGGATGCCCCAACAACCAGGGGTCGCTTTTGTTTGTGCTCGGCAACTCCTGCATCAGATTCTCTGCTGGTTTGATCGTGACCACTTTTCTGGCTGGCTGCTGCAAGGGGGGTATCATGGCTTGTACCACTTCCTCCCTCTTGCTATTATACTACGGCATCCGGGACAAGGCATCCGCCAAGAGGTTTCTCCCACCAGGCATGTATTTCAGATGGAAGCAAAACCTCTGAAAGTACTGTGCCCACCTTACATGTTTAGGGGCAAGGTGTCGAGGCATCTGTAGGGCCTCGAGGTTCTTGTGATCCGTCCACACCTTAAACGGTTCTTTGGCCCCCTCCAGGAAATGCCGCCATGTGGCCAATGCCCACCACATAGGGAACGCCTCCTTTCCCCATATCGCCCACGCTCGCTCGGTGTCAGAAAGCTTTCGTGATGTAAACGCACAAGGCTGCAGAACCCCTCGGTCATTCTCCTGCAGCAGGACCACCCCCCACTGCCACATCACTGGCATCTGCCTGTACAATGAACTGTTTTTCCAGGTCTGGATGTCGTAAAACCGGCTCCCTTGAAAAGAGGACTTTCAGGTTCTCAAAAGCCCTCTGGCAGGCGAGCGACCATGGCAACGGTTGACTAGGCCGTGGCTTACTCACTGAGTGTTTAGTCTGGAGTAATTCCGTTAAGGGTAGGGCCACCGTAGTGAACGAGGGGATAAACTGCCGGTAGAAATTCGCAAACCCTAAAAAGCTTTGCAACTGGCGGCATGTTTGTGGTGCTTGCCATTCGAGCACTGCCTGGACCTTAGCTGGGTCCATCTCCACTCCTTCCCCCGAGATCCAATACCCGAGGTAGTCCAACTGGGTCTGGTGAAATGCGCACTTGGACAATTTCACCTATAAGTGCGCTTGTAGGAGTTTTTCCAGCACCTGTCTTACAAGCTTAATGTGGTCCGTCATGTTAGTGGAGTATATCATGATGTCATCCAGGTAGACAAGGACCCCCTGATACAAATGCTCATGAAGCACTTCGTTAATCAGCTGCATGAACACAGCAGGGGCTCCTTGCAACCCGAATGGCATCACCCAGAATTAACTCCCTAACGGACTGTTGAACACAGTCTTCCATTCGTCCCCCCTCTTTACCCGAACTCTATAATATGCCTCCCGTAAGTTGAGTTTTGTGAATATCCTTCAGGAGTTTGGCACCCGGTATAATGTCGATGGCCACAATCAGTTGGACGGTGAGGAGGTAATACGTCGCTCTCCCACTTGCTGAACACCTCAGCAAGATCGGCATACTCTGACGGGAATGGGACATGCTCCCCCACATCTCCTTTCTGGCTCTCTCTGCCTGCTTGTACCTGCTCGTGTGGAGGTGGCCGGGGACCAACACCTATCTGAATCTTCCGGTATCCTCCCTCCCACCAGATCGTAGGATACCACTTGTCCAACCATGCTAGGCCCAATATAATGGCCTCTGTCATCGAGGGAACTACTATGAAGCGGATGACCTCCCAGTGATCCCCCATCTCCATCCGTAGTGGTTCTGTGACAAACGTGGCGGGGACCCCCCCCAACAGGGAGCCATCCACCTGCTCGAACCTCACAGGATTGACCAAGGTCCTCACCCTAATCCCCACTTTTTTCACCACGGCCCCACTAATTAGGCAATGGGTACAACCAGAATCAATGAGGGTGTCATACTCCCCCCGTACCCTGATTGTGGGCTCACTCACCATTGGGTCCTCTGTGTCCTCCGCATCGCCGTCATAGACGACCAACTGGTGTCCCATCACAGCGGTGGCATCTCCATTCTTTGGGTGATCTCCACGCAGAGCGGACCCCTCAGCCTGGTGTGCAGCCCTCGATTTTTCTTGGGTTTTTCTGGGTGTGGTCTTCCCGGTAGATTCTGGCTTCCCTTGGGACACTGGAACCGGACATTCTGCTGCGCAATGCCTTGGCTGATTGTAGCAGAAACACCAAAACGATGGACGAGGCGTCCCTGCAGAGGAACTTGGCTCTGGCCCCGGGCCCCTTGGTCTCTCTGTGGGCCTGCATGGTCCTATTGGCCTGTCACCCTTGGCCCAGAATTCTTGGAGGCCCGCATCCAGGTCCACCACCATGCGGAACCAATCTTGCAGCCTACTCGGGATTACACGGTATACACAGGCCTGGCATAGGTCTCGATCCAGACCCGTCCGAAACTGGTGGACCAACAAGCGTTCCGGACATGTTCGCAGCTTGCCGGCCACCCGTCGGAACTCCTGGACATAGTCAGCCACGGGTCGGCCTCACTGTTTGAGCACCAACAGTTCCCCCTCTGCACGCTGGACCCTGGACACGTCCTCAAAGCGGGCCCACAGAGCTCCCAAAAACAACCCATCTGCTAGTTCCCGGGCGTGGTCGCTGTGTAGATCGGCCACCCAGTCTATGGCCTCCCCCTGCAGGGCTGCTGTGACTGCTCCCACCATAGCCCACTGAGATGAGTAAAGGTGGGCATAACGATCCAGGTGGCTGATAGCTTGACTAAGGAATAATGCTAGCAAATCCGGGTTTCCATCGAACGTTGCCTGCAGGGGTGAAGGACCCCATACTCCACCCCGGACCATGCATGGCATCTGCCATAGGCCTAGGAGCCGGCGCTGCAGCGTCTACACCCCTCCTGGCCAAAGTCCCAACCCCTGGACCTGGCCTCCTGGTGGTAGCCACCGCTGGGTCCGACAGCGGCCTGCCTACCCATGCAAACTATGCCACCACTCCCCTGAGGGCCCTTCCCCTCCTGGAGCAGACCCCGGGATGGCCGGGGCGTCACCTGGTCGTTCCGCTGGTTGAGCCTCAACCACTGTGGGATGTACTACGGTCTGGTCAATATCCTGGGGGGCTGACTCCACCTCCCCAGCCTCAACCACCCCTGGCTCTTCCCTTAAAGGCCCCATCTCCTGAGTGCCCTTGGCCATTTCCCCAGCACCAAGGGAAGGCAGGCAAAACTGCTTGTCCCCCAAAGGCAATGGATGAAGACACCGGAAAAGGGAAAGAAGAGGTTTTGAGCGCAGACTTCCTGTCAAAAATCCTCACCTCACCCCTGGCAAGAAAGACACGGAGCCGTCAGGTTCACAGGTGGCTGTTGGTTTACTTCAGGAATCTCTGGCATGCAGTTACAAGGATACTCTGCTATCAAAGTCCGTGCTGGGAGCAACCGCCTCCCAGTGCTTTATATACACACACACTAATCAACCGCACCCCCGCCCACCTAACCAACATCCAGACACGCAGGCTTAAACGGTCAGCTGCAACGCACAGATGCCTTTCCGCTTTGCGCGTCCTTGCCCCAGCCGGCTTTAGGCCGCTCTGTCAGCCTCCAACTCCCAGCTGTTCGGCGGTCCTCGAATCCGGATCCGGCCGCCACATCAGCTGTCCGGCGCCCCATCAGCTGTCCGGCGGTTGCTCTACCGGCCCTCCCCAGCCAGTCGGTTAGCTGGCGGCTCGTCAGCTGCTCTGCGGCCGAGGGACGCCACCAGGGCCACCAGCAGACATGCGCCTGGCTCATCAGCTGCTTGGCGGGCAAGGGACTCCAGCTGTCTGGAAGCAGGTGGGCTTGTTGGTGCTGGCTGCCGCCATCCTCCTCCACCCTGCACACCGTCATTTCCCTCCCCCCACCTGCTCATGTCGAGCCCGGAGGGCTGGACACTAGGGGGAAATTTACTGGATGGTTAAACCAGGGCTTTTCAACTGGTGGTACACGTACCACTTGTGGTACATTAATGAGTGGCAGGTGGTACGCAGCCCTGCTAGCCAACTGTAGTGGGGGAGGGAAAGAGCCAGCGCAGGCAAGGACTTACTGTGAGAGAGACCTCTGGAGCTGCAGAGTGGCTGAGGCTGAGCCTCACCACAGGCTCACTTCTGGCTCACCCTCCCCCATGAGAAAGGAGGAGGAGGGGGGTGAGACAGGAGAAGCTATAAAAGGAGGCAGTTTGGGCGGGAGAGGGAAAAAAAAGAAGCAGCCTCGGGAGGATGTGGAGTCAGCTGTAGCTGTACCGAAGGAGGAGGGTGGGGGGGGGAGAGGAGAGGAGATCAAGGAGTCCAAGCAGGCCGGCCATGAGCCAATCTACAACTTCTGTGGCAGCCACCTGTGCTGGCAGCAACAAACAGGCAAGAAATGCAGCAGGGGAGGGGTTGCCCTCCAGGAGGAATGAAGAAAGGTAGCATCAGCTGGAGGTAAGACACGGAGGGAGGGAGGGAGATGGAGAGTGGAAGGATTCTTATGTGCTTTTCTGACTTTGAAGTTCTGGGATTTGTGCAATGTGGGCTTTGTGTTCTTAAGGAGTGTTTGGCAATTTCTATTTGGCTGATGGCTGATGTCTCCTGTTAGCTTCTATTGTTCTGCTATTGTTAGCTGTAAGTTTTGCTGCAAGGGATTTTGAAGTATTTTTCTCCTAAATGGATTTTGCCTGTAGCATTCCTTTACTTATGAATGGAGCCATTTGGGGAGGCTGCCTTAGCTGGCAGCCAATACTTACTACATTTTTTTTCTTCCTTAAGTGCCGGCTGCGCTCATTAACTTTCCTTTCTAGCCAGTAGCTAATTCTTAAAGGGGAATGTGCCTTTTTAAGCTAGTTCCCTCAGCAGCTTCACTTTTCTGTCTCTGGAGGCTTTTCCTTGTTTGATGAATATATGGAAGAGGGAAAATATTGGGGGGGGGGGGTTCAAATTCTTCCTTCAGAAGGAGGTGGGCATGAGAAAGAGGGAGGCAGGAAAGGAGTGAGGGAGGGAGGGAAAGAAGGAAGTCCCGCCTTAGCACTTGGCCACTAGCAGCCCTGCCATTGACTTTGCTAGTCAAAAGGTTGCAAAAAGGGATCATATGACACTGGAACACTGTAATCACCATAAATGTGAATCAGTTGCCAAGCATCCAAATATAAATCACATGACCCTGGGCATGCTGCAATGGTCATAAGTGTGAAAAATGGTCATAAGTCATTTCAGTGCAATTGCAACTTTGAACAGGTTTTTTGTTTTTTTGGGTCATCAAGTTTTTGACACCTTGCTAGGTGGTACTCGAATATTGCCATAGCCTAAAAGTGGTACAGTCAGTGAAAAGGTTGAAAAGCCCTGGGTTAAACATTCTGGATTGCAATTTTGGCTGGCTGATAACTGTAAGACCCCTGAATAGAAGAACTGTTGTAAAATACTGCTTTCAGTGGTGCTTTGACAATTGGAAATGCATTGGATTATAAAAACCATATATAAAGATAAGAACTATATAAGATTTGGTTGTTTGGATTTTAAGAGTGGCTGGTTTAACAAGGCTAATCATAGAGACTATGGTACCAGTGAAAGAATATTTGGAGGGGGGAGATAAAATGGATGTTGCATACCTATCTAAAAGTGGTAGGAAACCACACCTAATATCTCCTTCTGAAGGCCCCAGCCTGGAATTTCAGAGACCTGCAGGAGCAATACTCCAAGACAAGGCAGATATTTTCCAGGAGGAAATGTATGCAATACTGCGACAGATTCAAATGACAATGGTGTCAAATCATAATGAGATTAAAAACAACTTTGATGACATAAATGAGCACATTTTTAACCTAAACTTACAATTAAAAAACTCTCAGAAAATGACAACAAAGAATGAACAAACAAACCAGATAACAGAACACAAACCAGAGGACAGTGACCCAAAGAGCAAAGCTACAGATGAAGAGAACCACAGCTTAATACAAACAAAAGAAAACTTGCAAGATTTTGCCATAACAATGGAAATGGAAAAGATATCTTATTTTTCAGGGCTTCAAAACAAACTTGAAGATAGGAAAGAAGATGTAACAAAATGGATTATAGAGCAGCCAGGAGAATCATTAAAGTTTGAGAGACAAAAAACACATGTCTTACTTAACTTGTCTCTTCTATTCCCAAAAACATTTACAAAAATACAGGAAGACTCCCCTGGCAAGTTGAACACACTGACTTGGAAAGTCACTTGGGAAAAGAAGAAGGCTAGAGTTAGATTCAAGAGATTTGATTCAACTTACCAGATGGAGTACTATATGATTAAACACTTGTTTGAATATGGTGAAAAGAATAGATAAATTATGGATATAAAGGGGCTCTACAGTAAGAGGGACAAGATATATAAGTAGTATAGTATTTTTTTTATAATACATGAAATGTAAAAATATTGGGATGGTGTATGTTAATGGAAAGTTTGGATATTTAAAGGTAATTAACTTTGAGAAAATTATGACTGATAAGAATGGTTTGAATACAGAGGGGAAATTAAGCTTAAATAAGAATCGTGAAAACAGGACATATAGTGACTTAACAAGATGACTTTTATAAATACAATTGAAACATGATGTCAACGCTGCAAATACTGTATATTCTTGCTTTGACAATATGCAGAACTGTCTGGTATTTTTATAGTTAAACCAGGCAACAGGGAAAAAGGGAGGAGAATAAGGATAGCCCAGGAAAAAGAAACCGGAAGTAAATCACATCTTCCAAGTTGATTGGAAGATGCGAACCATGACCCCCCAAAAAGGGGGGGAATGCTTAGAATGTATATGCGTAACGGAAAAGAAGCCAGACCTAAGCATTTCCACCATGCTGTACTGACGTCTCTGTAACCTTAATAAATGCTTTTAGGAAAAAATATGCCTGAAAGTCCTTTTAAGTGTTTCGTTAATCAGACACATGACATCATGCTTAGGTCTGAACTCCTTTTAAAACGATCTGGGGTCCCGAACTCCATCCACTGCCTCTCGGCTTGAGAGGAGCTGGTAAAGATTCGGAGATCTCATCATGGAGAAAGAAAGTTTGTCTGAGGCCAGCCCCCTGGCTGCAACAGTTTCCCTGGGGGGGGGGGAAATGACAGCCGGCAAGCCGGGGGAGAGAGGAATTTGGCAGATTTCCCAGCTGAGAGCAAAAACATCAAAAGCAGAAATGGTGAGTCACAGTCCTGAAGATGGAGAGAATCCCAAATTGAGGCCTTTGCGGCAATGGGCAGGGTGGCACCCCCCCCGATAGATAATCAGCAGCAACTGAGCTTACCACAGCTAATAGAAGCCTTGCAGCAGCTTGAGGTGATGCAAAAGCCAGGAGAGCTACAGCCGGTGAGCTTGCAGATGAGGGAGGCCCAGCATGTCCAGCAACCATTGAGGGGCCTACAACAGCAGAGGGCATCACCACCCCCTGCAGTCCAACAGCAGAATACACCACTACAACCCCCACTTGCACAGTCACCATTGGGAGGCCTGCAGCAGCAGGGGGCACTACCAGCCCCCGCTGCCCAGCAGCAGAGAGCCCACCAACCATGGGATTGGCAGGCAAAATGGGGCCAACTGCAACTGGGGGCACCACATCAACAGCAGGGAGCCCAGCAGTCATGGGACAAACAACCGGGGTGGGGCCAGCAGCAACAGCCCCAGTGGGGGCCT
>NW_015389394.1:37155-44077 GCF_001527695.2 Protobothrops mucrosquamatus
TTTTTTTTCTCAACCAAGGGCGCTCTCACTTGAACCGCTGGGCCTACCACTATCCGGACCCAGGTGCCATGGTCGACGTATTTGCATCCAACCTAGAGGGAGAAGCAGCTGAATGGCTGAATAATTTATATAGTGAGCAAGCCCCCGAATTGGAAGATCCCCACCTTTTCCTCTTAGGTCTGAAAGAATGATTTGAGGACCCATCCATAGGCCTCAAAGCAGCAAGACAAATTCACAAAATAAAACAAGCCGGGAGGCCTGCCCTGGAGTATGTGCGAGAGTTCCGCAAGTTAGCAGGCCGAACAGAGGGGTGGTCCGAACAATCCCTGGTTCAATACTTTGTTGAGGGATTGAACGAACCCCTCTCTCAGGCTTGCATCTACCGAGAAGTACCCGATCGGCTACAAGAGTGGTACCAGACAGCAGTGAAGCTAGACGTTAAGCTCTCTCGCTATAAGAAGCCTCCCCCACGCAAACCCGAGCAGCAACCAGAGCTACCCAGACAGCAATCACCCCCACGAAAGCCCTCAACTACGGCAATGGCTGAGAGACCCAGGCCACCTACATGCATTTCAGAGTGGCCACAGGAAAAGAGTTCAACCCAATACCTGAATATCCTCAGATGCCCCCCGCTTCCCAGACACTTGACCAGTGGGTGAGGGGGTGGGAAGAAGTTTGGAGAAACACAAAAACTGCTTTAAAAACACTTTTGAAACCTATAAAAAGCAGGCAGATAAAAAGAGGGCTTCCCAAAGAACATTCCAAGTTGGGGAAAAGGTTTATTTGTCAACTAAATATCTACGCCTCAAGTTGCCCAGCAAGAAATTGGGACCAAAGTTCTTGGGGCCTTTCCCCATAGTAAGGATCATCAACCCAGTCACAGTAGAGCTAAAACTCCCTAAACCCTTAGGGAAAATTCACCCAGTTTTCCATTGCAGCTTGTTGAAGCCATATCGGGGCTCCACATTAAGACCTCCTCCAAAAAAGGCACCTGGGCCCCTCGTGGTTGCGGGACAGACCCACTATGAAGTGAAGCGTATTCTTGACTCTAGAATTTTCAGAGGGAAATTGCAGTATCTATTACAATGGAAGGGATACCCGTTATCCAAAGCCACCTGGGTGAAATCCAGTGAAGTAAAGGCTAATAGATTGGTCAAAAGGTTTCATGTGAAACACCCCAACAAACCGAAAGATAACCCTTAACATATGCTTTGGTTTGCTTTACAGGATCTGTCCTTTTTGTAAGGGGGGCCAGATGTCAACGCTGCAAATACTGTATATTCTTGCTTTGACAATATGCAGAACTGTCTGGTATTTTTATAGTTAAACCAGGCAACAGGGAAAAAGGGAGGAGAATAAGGATAGCCCGGGAAAAAGAAACCGGAAGTAAATCACATCTTCCAAGTTGATTGGAAGATGTGAACCATAACCCCCCAAAAAGGGGGGGGGGAATGCTTAGAATGTATATGCGTAACGGAAAAGAAGCCAGACCTAAGCATTTCCACCATGCTGTACTGACGTCTCTGTAACCTTAATAAATGCTTTTAGGAAAAAATATGCCTGAAAGTCCTTTTAAGTGTTTCGTTAATCAGACACATGACATCTAAGTTGATCAGAAAAGATGTTATATGCTGATATTACTGTTATTTGTACAAACACAAGAAAAATGTTTATATTCAACTTTGTGTGTATCAAAAATATTAAGAACTATATTTGTTTAATGTTGACAAAAGGAGAATACTACAGGAAGAAGAGAAGATCAAAGCAATATATCATTAATCAATATATTGATTATGGAACTATAGAAATTAATTATTATTGTTTTTTAAATATATGAACCCAGACAACATGCTGTTTACCAAGCACTAAAGATTGTTATTATAAAAAATCAATAAAATATATTAAAATAAAAAGTTCCATATTTTTTTATTTTTTTTTTCATTTGTGCAACATAGCCAACAGGAACTGAAGGGTGTACTGTACATTGCCACTATGTAACAAGACAGCCTTGAAGTTTCACATTGATGAATCAATAAAGAGATGCCATTCTAGTGGGTAATGCTCACAATCCAGATCTGTGAACAAACCATCAATGTCTGTACAGAAAACGAGGTTGTCAATATGTGCAAAGAAATTTGTTAAATCATCTTGGTGGCTTCAAAATAAACAAATTTTTTACCTTGTGATAGCAAACACCATCCCTGCAGTCTTGAGCCCAGTAGTTCTGTTTTTCATTTTGACAAACCTAAGTCCCCGACCAGGTCATTTAATTCTGACTGTGTTATGAGATGAGGCTCACCAGGCATATGTCAACTCTGCAATGAATATGGTCGCAGCCATTTTTTCTTCTCATTCTAGGTTGCCACATAGAACGGAGGGAGGGGTTTTTGCCCGGTAGCGCATGGTCGCCGGATTGCGAAAGCTCCGCTTCCCGCGGCTCTTTTCACCCTTCCAGGGGACCCTAAATGGGTCTAAGGCCACCCCAAAGAGGTGGTGAAGAAAGAGGGGCACTCCAGCGATTCGGGAACGATGGCGGTTGTCCCATTCAATTGGGAAATTCCCTCTAACCCGACAGGAGAAAGGCTGGCCCCATCTCGGTAACCAGCCCAAGCTACTTGCGGCCAAAGTCCACAAGTACTCACCAGAACATCGGTGAAGAGCGTGCTGAAACTGGGTGAGAAATTTGATCTTCTCTCTCCTACTCTATATCCTAAACTTTTGGAAAAGATACCCCAAGAAGCAAAAAAGCCTCCGAAAGTGAAAAGGAGGGGAACTTTGCCCCACCCTCCCATGGAAGGAAGCGGCAAATTAAACTATTAAGGGGGACAAAAACATACTGTTGCTGACATCTAGTGGAGGAAGAGAATATATAACTTTAGCTGCTTTCTTATAAGTATTGGCCGGATGCCCAGAATGAGATAACCTACTTCTTTGATCTTTAAAAAGAGCTAAACAAAACATTCTGGGCCAGCCACAATAAGCAAAGATTATAATTGAATGGCTTCCGGTTTGCGATTGCAGTGCTGGCGGACATGTGGAGGGAGCACTTTCTCCGCCATCCGGTTTTCCTTTGTCGGGAGACCCTGAAAAGGGTCAAAAATCACCCTGGAGGGGCGACGACCATGAGGAGGACCCTCAACAGATCGTGGAAGGGTGGCAGCTCTTCTGTTTGATCCGAGGCAGCTCCTTTGGACTGACGGAGAAAAGCCGTACCAGCAGAAAGCCAAAATCACCACCAAGCACAACGAAAGCAGCGCAGATGAATTGGGTGAGACCCTACCTTACCTTTCTTCTATCCCAACTACCTTCCTGTAAAAGCCTCTTGAAACTTCTTCCCCCCTTTTAACATCGCGGCGTCTGCTTACTATGGGAAAATAAAGCTTTGAAAAGATAAGAAAAGAACAACTAAACTAAACAACTGAATAACCGGACTTGCACCTTTTGGATATTTGGGGTCCCCAAAAGTTCCCATTTCTACGGGGACCTATCACTTTATTCACTTGCTAACTTGGAAAAAAAATTTCTAATCCGATAAAAGCCTAATGTGAGTTTGGAAAAAGACCTTACATGGTATCGGGGACATCTTGTGGTGAAGTCTGGAATAGCAAGTGAATTTTTTTGACTGTCAGAACTGCTTATTGCCTAGATTTGTCCTTGGTACTATCTAAAAAAGATAAGAATTTGAAACAGCTGGGTGGTGAAAACAACTTCTAGGAATAGTGGAGGTGGACACTCACTGAATCTTATTAAAAATAGTCTCCACTAAAAGGCTATCTGTAAACACCATAGAAATGGAGGAATACTACCCACAACTTAACTATAAACTTATACTAGAAAAAATCCTTGAAGCTACTGAGCTAATGAATTCCAGACTGAAAGACAAAGGTGCCACTTTAAATTTACAAAATGAAGCCCAGATTTCAGCAGATGAACCTACAACCCAAAAAGCAACAGAAGAGGACCAAATTAATATCAAAGAGGATTTTATAGAACAACAAGGACAAGCTACTGAGAACTTTGACAGTCAAACTCTGATTTCAATTAAAGAATCTACAATTCAAAAAGCAACAGAAACCAAAGAAAGCAACACTAAGATGGAACAAGTACAACACATCGAGAATCTAGATAACCTAGACAATCCAAAAACAATTACAACATTGGACATGACTTTTTACTCAAGTCAGATGAAACCGGAAGAAGAAGAAGAAGACCAGAATGAACTGACGACAAATATTCTAAACCAAATATGGAGATTTGAACTATTAGGGCAACAGTTCAATGATGATAAAGGGGCCAGTTCCTTTGAAAAATTGATAATTGGATGGTCTCCCTTGATTCAAATAACAAGTGTAGGAATGAAGGGAGAGCCACTTGAGGATCTAGAGGCACTGGTATGGAAGCCGGTTTGGCAAAAAAAGAAAGCTAGAGTTAGACTGTAAAAAAATGGGATTTTGTCTTTTTGCCTTATAACAGAAGAGCCTAAAATTCCATTTAATGGGCTAAGGAGACTCTAAAAGATATTAATTGATTTAATATTTGGGACTTAGATTTATAAGGGAAATGAAAATTAGTTATTAGAATATAGTTTTGAATTATAATATGGAAGTTGGATTGAGACAATAAAGGATATTTTATTAGTAAGTGACGAGGTACTAGGATGAGAAATAGAATATATTTGTGAAATAAAGTAAGAATGTATTTAAGTAAACAATATGTGTATTTTAGATATGACAACTATTCTGTAATGAAATAAGGGAAATTTGGGTTACCCAAAATCTGAATATTATGGATACTAAAGGCTAAATTGGAATACTGTTATTGAAATTGGGTAAAAATTAAAAACAGGACACGGATATGTATAACTTAAAATATATTGATAAGTGTTTTAATTGATTGAGCTATAATTAGAAATGTATTAATTTGAATGTGATATAATAATCAAGGGAAAGAGAGAGGAAATCTTTGATGATGTAACCTGAGACATGTATGAAAGAGCTTGTTATTGGACTATTGATTGCCCAATCACCACGCTGCTTCCTAAACACTTAGATGTAAAACTGAAAATTAATAAAACTTGTTTATTAAAAAAAAAGATTATAATTGAAACATAACTGATCTTCCTGGATGATAAACACCTATTGACTGTGAGTTTAAAGCTGTTTTCAGAGAAAGAATTTTTTTGAATTCTAGCTATCATGGAATCTCAAGAGCTTGCAAAAAGAACTTGTCAAGAAAAACCAAATACTTTCCAGGAGGAAATGCTTGCTATGTTGCAACTGATCCAAACAACAATGGCTCTAAACCACAATGAAATTAAAACAACTTTGATGACATAAATGGACATATCTTTACATTAACCTCACAACATAAGAATTTTCAGAAAATGAAAGAATCTACCAATGGAAGGGATTGTGATTTAACGCAGATGGAGGAAAACAGACAAGACGTGACTGAAGCACCAGAACTGGAAGAGATAGTCCACACCCCAGAATCACAAAACAAAGCCAAAGACAAGAAGAAAAGCCTGACAAAAAGGATTACAGAGATACCAAAAAATCTACGACTTGAGAGACAAAAAAAGATAAAAGAAATCAACATCTTACCTGATTTGTCTCTCCCATCCTTAACAACACCCACAAGAAAATGGCAAGACTTTTTAACTAAGTGGAATAGATGGATGAGAAAAGCCGTTTGGCGAAAGAAAAAGACTAAAATCAGATTCAAGGGATTAGAAGATTGGACCTATCAGAAGCAATTTTTAAAGATTAAGCATTTGTTTGAATATGGTTAAAATATAACATGGATTACTTAATTAGTAAATATCGAATGGAATAGAGTTAAAAAATGAAAAAATGGGGGATATAAATGAATTTTAGTTTGAGAGAGATATGTTTTCTTTCTCTTTTTCTTTTTCTTCTTTCTTATTCTGAGTAGTATTGCATTTTTTTTATGATATGAGAAATGTAATTGTTGTGAGGATTATTGTGAGGGAAACAGCTTAGATATTTAACTGTAAATCAACTTTGAGAAAATCTTAACAGATAAAAATGATTTCAATTTTGTGGGGAAAAAGTCTAAATGAGAATGTTGAAAACAGGACATATAACACAAACAAGAGGACTAACTAGAAAAGAAGTTCTATATTGATGCTATTACTAATTGGATAAATGTTAGAAAAATGTTTATATTTAACCTCTTTGTTACTAAAATACTAAGAACTGTATTAACCTAATGTTTGCAAAAGAGAACAATATGGGAAGAAGAGAAAATCAAGGAAAGCTGTTATGTAGAGTACGATATGATAGAAATTGACTACTATTAATTGTGAAATCAATAAAATATATATTAAAAAAAAGAACGGAGGGAGGGGGGTTGCCCAGGTGTTTCATTAGTCAAAATAATATTCTGTCCCGTGGGAACCAAGGTCAGCGCCCATTCCTGTGCTTCCTCCTCTGAATCGGCTGCTGAGTTCTCCAGCGGATGACAGGCCACAACACTATCCCTCATCGCAGGGCCCTTCCCCCAAGGCTGACAATCTGGGTGTGGCCGTGAAGGGAACCAGGTGTGGAACTCTTGGACCAGTGCGGGAGCATGCACATGGGCTGCGTCCTCCCACGTGAAGTCATCTGGTCCGTAGCCCTTCCATTCAATGAGGTACTGAAAGCGGCCCTTGAGCCATCAGGAGTCACAGATGCTGGCAACCTCGTATTCGGCAGCACCGTTGTTTGAAGTTTGAAGTTTGAAGTTTATTGCATTTATATCCCGCCCTTCTCCTAGTGGACTCAGGGCGGCTTACAGCCAATTAAAAAACAAAACAATCAATACAAATCTAAGAAATTTAAAATCAATTAAAAGATATATTCAATAGGCCTATTCATATATTAAAATTAATTAAAACCAATTTAAAATGTCCCTAGGCCAG
>NW_015389394.1:46711-51745 GCF_001527695.2 Protobothrops mucrosquamatus
CAATTTCCTCCTCTTCAGTTCTTTTTTTGCTGCGCGCCTCTGGGGGTTCCATACCCCGTCATTGAGGACGGCCCTCAAGATTATACTGGGCCGTACCTGCGCGAGGGGGGAATCGCGCAGGGCCAGCAGTTCCGACCTGGAGTATGCACCGCACATGAGTCCAAGGTCCCAACAAACAGAAAACACACGGGGGGGGGGAGTCCTCCTGATGGTTAATTCCCTTTTCAAGACTTGGGATAAGCCAGACGACCGGCCGCTAAAGTCAGGTCCACGGCCGGGCTCTTTGGGCCGGATCCTCCACCGGACCACCGCACCGCCTCTGGGGGAGGATGTTCCAGTTGACGGAGTGGGCAGGCCGGCTGCCCCAGGACAAGGAGCGACCTATGGAAGACTGGGTGGACTTTTAAGGAGTGTGGCAGGGTCAGCCGATAGGCCACTGGATTGATGATGGCCACAACGGGAAAGGTGCTCAGAAAGCAATGGGCCAGCTTTCTAGCCGGTCGATCAGATGAGAGGTGTTTAGTGGACAACCACACCCGATTGCCCACGGCTAAAGCTGGTGTGTCCCATTGGAACCACTCCACCACCTTTTTGTAGTCCTCCTTGGCTTTGTCCAACTGTTGCCGTACTAAGTGGTGGACCGCCTGTAACTCGGCAAGATAATCCTTGGCCGCGGGTACTGGGGAGTCAACCGGCGTGAGAAGAAACAGCCGTGGATGGTAACCCACATTGGCGAGGAATGGGGTCATCCGTGTGGAGGTATGTTGGGAATTGTTAAAGGTGAACTCGGCCACCGCTAAATAGTTCGCCCAGTCGTCCTGTTTTCAGTTGATAAAACAATGCAGGTACTGCTCCAGGATTCCTATGACCTTCTCCGTCCCTCCATCTGATTCTGGATGGCAGGCCAAGGACAGGCACACATGGACTTTGAGGGCCCACAGCAGTTCCTTTCAAAACCAGGCCGTGAACTGCGTCCCTCTGTCCGAGATAACTTTGTTGGGCAGTCCATGTAGCTGTAAAACATGCTGGATGAAAAGCTGGGCCATGACATGGGCCATCGGAAGGCCATGGCAGGGAATAAAGTGCGTCATTTTGGTTAAAGTGTCGACCACCACAAGGACCATTGTAAACCCCAATGAAGGCAGCAAGTCCGTCAGAAGGTCCATGGAGACTGCCCCCAGGGCCTGCTGGGAGTTGGCAAGGGTTGCAAAAGACCTGGGGGTGCCCCCATCGCTTGCTTGGCCTGCTGGCATCGACCACAAGATGCAACATAGGCATGGATGTCGTGCCGTAGGCGAGGCCACCAGAAGGTATGGGAGACCAAATCCAATGTCTTAAACAGGCCAAAATGCCCCACAGCAGGACCATCATGGCATTGAGATAAGACGAGGCCCTGAAGTGGACCCGCGGGGACATACAGCCGGTCATGGAACCAGAGGAGTCCATCCATGATTGTCCACAGGGAGTCCGGCCCCAACTCCACCCACCATCAGTCCACCCATGCGTCTTGTTGCTGGGCCTTCCGGATTCGCACCTGCAAGTCCACCAGTTCCTGGACCACCGCAAGGGACTCCATGGGCAAGATTGTCCGGAGTGGAGGATTATCCTCCATGCACATATATTCTGGTTTACAGGAAAGAGCATCTGCTCTCTGATTGCGGCCGCTTGGAATGTACGTAACACGAAAATTGAATCGAGCAAAGAAGATGGACCATTGAATCTGATGCTGGTTCAATTTCTGGGCGGCCTGCAGAAACTCCAAGTTCTTATGATCAGTGCGCACCTCAATCGGGTGCCAAGCCCCTTCCAGGTGATGCCTCCAGGCCTCAAATGCCACCTTGATGGCCAGCAACTCTTTTTCCCAAATGGTATAATTGCGCTCTGCCAGATTGAGTTTCCGGGAATAATAGGTGCAGGGAAAGAGGGTGCCTCCGGGCGCGTGAGCCCGGAGTAACACCACCCCCACAGCAATGTTGGACATGGCCTCCACAACAAAGGGATGGTGTGGGTCTGGATGTTTCAAGATAGGCTCCACTGGAACGAAGTCCGTTTCTGCAGGAGCCGAGTGAGAGGTCTGGTCAAGGACGTGAACCCAGGGATGAAAGTCCGATAGTAATTGGTGAAGCCCAGGAGCCATTGAACGTCCTTGGTTCGACGTGGAGGCTGCCAGTTATGTAATGCCTCCACCTTGCCTGGCTCCATGGCTATGCCCTCGGGGGAGATTTGGTGACCTAGGAACTTGGCATTTCTCCAGCTTAGTGTAGAGCTGGAGCTCCCAAAGCCATTGCAGAACCAACCGGAGGTGTTGTTTGGTGAATATATGTTTATAGTTCCCTAACATTTTTTTCTATCTCTTTCCTCTGACTGTCCCTTAGATCAGAATATGTACCTTTCCATGGGATGGTTGTAGTATTGTATCCCAAGCTTGGTCCCACAATGCTGGATGCCTTTCTTTTGTACAAGCAAAGCCATCCCAGGTTCAGCTCTATTGTGCTATTTTCTCAGGTGGTTAGCATGGCAGATTTTCTTTGTTCTGTCTTCCAATTCAATTTCATAATTTACTGGCCCAGTTTTTCTCTTTACTGTACAATAACATTTAGCCTGTATTTTGCTTTCCACACTAGGTAATGATAAAAAGTACTTGTTCTCCTACATGAACACACTTTGCCTTTAAATCTTTATCATACTGTCTTTTCTGGCTTTCTCTGGCTGTTTGTAAATGTTCCTGGGCAATGTGTCCTAGGGCTTTTAATTAATTCCTTTGTGTTAAGAAATATTCAATTAGGTTTTCAGGGCCTTCTAGGTTTTTGCACCAAACATCCTTAATGATGTCTAGAACCCCACAACGTTGTCTCCCACAAAGTAACTCAAAGGGGATAAATCCCATGTATTTGTTTTTTTTTCTGTCCATGGACAGAAGCTAATATCACTTTAATACCCAAAGAAGACTCAGACCTGACACAAATAAAGAACTGTAGACCAATATCTCTATTAAACGTGGACAACAAAATTTTTGCCTCAATAATAGCAGAAAGACTAAAGAAATTTTTGACTGAATTTATACATACAGACCAAAATGGATTCCTACCTAAAAGACAAATAAAAAATAACTTAAGAATGATCTTAGACATTTTGGAATACTATGAAATCCACCCAGGGAAGCAGATGGCGTTAATATTTCTAGATGCACAAAAGGCTTTTGACAATGTAAATTGGCAATTTATGATTCAACAACTAGATGAAATGGATTTTGGAAAAAACTTCATAAATATAATTAAAACAATTTATTGTAGACAAACAGCTAAAGTAATTGTAAATGGAGATTTTACAGAAAATTTCAATATTAAAAAAGGCACAAGAAAAGGTTGTCCATTATCTTCATTGTTATTTATATTAACACTGGCGGTATTAAACAGAAACATTAGGCAAGGTATGGAAATTAAAAGATTGGAAATAAAACATGAAAAATATAAATTACAAGCATTTGCAGATGATTTGGCCTTTATACTAGAAGAGCCCCTTTGAGACAAGCCTTAAGCTTATGAAAAAAATAGAAGAATTTGGAGAAGTGGCAGGTCTGAAAATAAATAGAGAAAAGACCAAAGTAATAACTAAAAACCTTAGAGAAAAACAAAAATAATCAACTCTCAGAAAAAACAGGTCTCCAAATAGTTAAAAAAATTAAATATTTGGGGATTTATTTAACAGCAAGATGTGCAACAATAAAAGAAGACAATTACGTAAAGTTACTAAAACAAATAAAACTAGACTTGGAAAAATGGAAAACCTACAACTTTCAATGCTGGGGAGAGTAGCAACAGTGAAGATGAATATTCTACCAAAAATACTTTTTTTGTTTCAAACAATACCCATAAAATTGGGAAAAAACTTCTTTGATGAACTAAACAAATTAATACTGAAATTTATTTGGCAAGGGAAAAAAAGCTAAATGTCATGGCTCCGACTAACGAAACAGTTCAAAGAACTTTCAGACATTGTTTATCCTAAAAAGTCTTTAATCATGAAACAAAGTGTCGGCACAGCATGGTGGATGCCAAGATCTGAATTCCCCTCCCTTAACTGCCAGTGGGGTTTGAACTGATTGGGTGGGAGCTTGGCTGTGTTCTGATTGGGTGGAGGTGTGTTCTGATTGGTTAAGGAGCTTGGCTGTGCTCTGATTGGATGGGGGGGTTGGCTGTGCTCTGATTGGCTGGGGGAGTGTTCTGTTTGGGTGGGGGCTTTGTTGTGCTCGGGTTAGAAAACCCCAATAACCAAAGACCTACATACAAACACCCGCAAAAACCTCAGAAAAAAAATATCGTACCTCTACGGGGAGGAAATCCACCATCTGACCAGGACCTATGAAAAACTCGAAATCCAGGGGAGGAGTGAACGTCTCGGCGGCACGACGTATTCCTTGGGGGCTCCCTAGGAATCGTTGCTTTTCAGCTGTTTGGGGAGGTCTGCCTAGTTCTAGACAGACCAGAGCTGTTCTGTAGGGACAGTGAAGAAGGGAAGGATAGTTTGGCAGCACAGGAGGGATCGCAATCTCCTGGAGAGCCGAACGGAAGCTTCCCAGACCAGCAGCTGTCAGACAGCCATTGCGAGCTGTCACAAGCCGGCGTTTGCTTCCAGGAATTAGAAAGTAAAATTGGAGGATCGCCTGGGTGAGCTGATAAAGAGTTTGTAAAAAGGAGGAAAACTTTCTCTCTTAAATGCTGGAAATGCTGGAAGGTGAATAAGGTGAATAAGAAGAATTTGAAGCCGTGGAGAAAAGGGGGGAGGAGCAGACCCTTAAGCTGCTCCTGTTTCCTCCTCTGGAATTTCAGCGGCGAAAAAAAAAAAGCTGAAGGCAATAAATCAATAAATCAATGTAAAGACTGGGGAATTTAAAAAGCCTACTGGAAACAATTGGACTAATAGAACTGAGTTGAGAGTAAATAACTGTTGGAGATTGTTTGCTTTTTCCTTTAAGTGAGTTGCTGTTTTTTCTTCAGCTTCCTTCTAAAGCAGAAGACTAAGTGACCTTGAACA
>NW_015389394.1:56543-62546 GCF_001527695.2 Protobothrops mucrosquamatus
GCCCGCGGGTTGGGGGTGGAGGTGTCACTCCTCTTTCTCTCTCTCTTTAACCCCATCTCCCGTTCCCCTTGTGTATGTGATTCCATATTTCTGTTCCCCACACTGGTTGGGCCCACTTGGCACACCTTCCTTTCTGGACCCCCACTGGGTTTGGTTACCCCACTGCCGCTCCCACGGGTCTTCCTCTCCCTTCCTACGGCCATATCCCCCACGCCTCTTTTGCCCCCTTGCATTTTATCTCTATCACTCCCCCCTCCTCCGGGCCAGTTGAATTCATCCTTCCTCCCCCCCTCTTCCTTCCTTCCATTCTTTTCCATGCCAATCTCTTCCTCCTTGTCAGCCTGCCTGTTTCTTTCCTGTTGCAGGTGTATTGGGGTTATTGGGCGGGGTGCCCGAGTCACTCCCATTAGTCCGAGGTGGCTCCATAGCTTGTGCCCTTCTTTTCTCGCCCGTAGGCGGGTAACCACCCCTCTGGGGCTCTCTTCCTTTTCCTTTCCATCAGTCCTCACACCTCTTCTCCTTTCTCTTTTCGGGCTATTTGCATCCCCTGTGTTTTTCTTTTTCTTCCCATTGTCAAGCTTCGCGGGGCTTGCCATCTGCTGGGGGGGGAAGCAGCAGCCGAACGCCGCCGCAGCCGCCCACGCCGCCACAGCCGCCCAACCGCCGCACGCTGCCACCCAGCTCTCCTCCGGTGTAGACCCGGCCAACAGGTACGACCCACCCCCCTCCCCTCGTTCCCCCGAGCCGCCGCCTACCGCGTGTGGGTCCTGGAGGCCTCAGCCGGCTTTGCCCAGCGCGGGGGTGAGGGGGGAGGCATGCGGAGGCCGGGCATTGGCCGCGGCTCAGCCGGGAAGCCGGGGGATTGTGGATGGTGGCCGCGAGGCGCCAAAAAGGACCGCAGACGTCGGGGAAGGGCCCGGCCATGGCTGCCGCACTCAAAGACCCGCCGAGCCGTCAACCCCTGGCCCGTTGGCCAGCCCATGTGACAGTCAGGACCAAGAGAGCGCAGGCCCTGAGGAAGGACGTCTGCAGCGTGAGCAAGGCTGCAGAAAGAGTAACTGGGATGGTGATGGCTTGCTGCAACAGCCAAGCAGCCGGCGAGAGAACAAGGCCGGCGTGACGGCTGCCAGAGAGGAGCGGGACCGGACTACGGGGACATTTATGGGATACAGGCGGATGTTGGCTTGCTGTTGGGGGCGGGGGGAAGGGGTGTGGCACTTCTATATACAGCACTGGGAGCAAACCACTCCCAGTGCTGACTTTGTTTTGGCCAGGAAATAAATCACCGTGCTTTCACCACGTTCCTGCGTTCCTGTCATCTTTGTCTCTTCGGGACGCCAACGGACGGAGAGTGTCGGTAAGTCAGCACTCCCTTATCCAACTGCCAAGCTATCCTCCTTGTTTCGAGGGGATGGCGGAAGGCAAGCAAGACGGTCCCCAGGGAACGGAGGAGGAAGTTCTACCTGGAGCTGGAGACCCGACGCCTGCAGCTGAGAGCCTGGAGGCGCAGCCGGTGGTTCGACCCAAGGTGACCCGGGCCACGCTCCCTGCAACCTCCCAAGAGGGCGCGGCTTCAGGGACCACGGGGGAGTGGTGGCAGAGCCCTGCATTGGCAAATGTGGGGGTAGAACGGGCACGAACCCCTAAACCCAGGTCACCTCTCCTGGAGTGGAGAGAGAGACGGGTCTCGGGGGACGAGGAAGGGGACTGGAGCTATTCCACCGCACCTGGCGAATACACGATGGACGTGCTCCGTGAACGGTTCGGTGAGGCTGGCTACCAGGGTCCATCTTCGTGGCAACGGGTGGTCGGGACATCGGAACGTACAGAGTCAACTCGTTTCCGGCTGAGCAGCCCGCGGCTGCGGCTGCCGCCGGCTGCAACCGTTCCAGCGCTCGAGGGCCCCGCTCAGCAACCCCAAGCGGCATGGCCAGGTGGGTCAGGGGTTAGAGGCGCGTGGGAGGCGCCGTCAAGGAGAACACCAGGGGCCCAAGGACCGGGGCCCGGGACCCAGCCCCTGTCTACCCCTGCTACGGGCCCGCAGGGTGTGGTCCAGCCAGCAGGCCCCTGGGGTCCAGGGTTTGCCTGGGGTCCACCGCCTATCCCTATTACTTTTGATGGCAACCCTGACCAGCTGGCTATGTTTATGAGCCATGTCATAAGTCATCTGGACCGGTACGCTCACCTGTACCCGTCCCAATGGGCAATGGTGGTGGCAGTCACCGCAGGGTTGCAAGGAGAAGCGGCAGCGTGGGCCGCTGACCTATACAGCGACCATGCCCAGGAGTTGGGCCACGCAGGGTTATTTCTCGAAGCCCTACATGCCCGTTTTGAGGACACGGCCCGTCTGCAGTGGGCTGAAGCGGAAATCTTGGCACTAAAGCAGCGGGGCCGGTCCGCGGCAGACTATGTTCGGGACTTCCGACGGTTGGCGGGCCGGTTAAGCTCCCTATGGCCGGAGCGGTTGTTGGTACACCATTTCCGGGCAGGCCTGGATCAAGACTTACGCCAGGCCTGCGTGTACCGGGGTGTGCCCAACCGACTTCGTGACTGGTGTCGGGTGGCTGTAGAACTGGACACAGGATTGAGAGAGTGCCACAAAGGGGGGGGGAGGTACCGACTGGACCCAAAGACCCTTGGTTAGGTCAAAGGAGGGCGGCCAACCAGCCGGTCCATCTACACCTTCGGTCTCGTCTGGGGTGGCCTCCTTTCGCTGCTTCCGCTGCAATCAGCCAGGCCATCGGGCCGCGGAATGCCCGGCGCCTACTCCACGAGGGGTTCCAGCTACCGGACGGGGCACACCAACACCAAAGAAAGGGCCCGAGAGGTCGAGAGCGGCCAAGCAGTCGACCCCAGCGTCGCAACGGCCAACCCCGGTGGAGGAGGACGCCACAGCAGCGGCAAGGTACCAGGCGGCCCCTGAGGACAGCGAGGACGACATTGTACATGATCTGATGGTAAGCGAACCAGTGAGTCCCTTTGTGTTGCCCGTTGTCCTGACCAGCCCACAGACCGGGACACGAAAGGAATGTCGGGCCCTTATAGATACCGGTTGTACACGGTGTCTTATCAGTAAGACAGTAGCCAGGGACTGTGGCATTAGGTTGCACCGACTACCCCATCCCGTCCGCTTTGAGCAGGTGGACGGGTCTCTCCTGGGGGGGCCCCCCGCTACCCATGTAACAGAGCCAGTCCGCCTGGAGTTGGGCGGTCATTGGGAGACCCTCCGCTTCATCGTTGCCCCAGCCATGACCGAGGCGGTGATCTTAGGCCTAGCATGGCTAGACAAATGGGGTCCGACCATATGGTGGGAGGGGGGATACCGTAAGCTGCGACTTGCGGTGGGGCCCCAGCCCCCCAACACAGGACACGGAGAGCAAGTCCCGGGGGGTACGGGTGCTGGTTCGCCACAGGAGGGTGTGGCAGGGATACAGGCACAGAGCAGGGGCCCTTCCCGGCTGTGTACAACGACCTGGCCACCGTATTCAGTGAAAGGGAGTGTGACCACCTACCTCCCCATCGCTCTACCGACTGCGCAATCGAGCTCATGCCGTGGGCAAAACTACCGAAACCCCGGATGTATGCCATGGCACCCAAGGAGCTCGAGGAACTGCGGCGGTACATTGACCAGAACTTGGCAAGGGGGTTCATCCAGCCAGCCCGGTCCCGGGTCGCTGCACCCGTCCTGTTTAAGGAGAAAAAGGACGGCTCCCTCCGCCTATGTGTTGACTTCCGAGGACTTAACGCAGTCTGTGTCGAACACCTATACCCCCTCCCCCTCATGAAGGANCATTTTAATTTACACCGCTACCCTAGAGGAACACGTCAAATTGGTACGCCAGGTCTTGCGGAAGCTGCTCGACGCCAACTTGTATGTGAAACTCTCAAAATGCGAGTTTCACCAATCCCGGTTGGACTACCTGGGATACCGCATTTCAGGGGATGGCGTGGAAATGGACCCACGGAAAGTCCAGGCAGTGTTGGAGTGGAAGGCACCCAGGACACGTCGCCAATTGCAGAGCTTCCTGGGGTTTGCCAATTTTTACCGGCAGTTTATCCCGTCCTTCGCTGCCGTCGCCCATCCCCTAACGGAACTGTTGCGTACCAAACATCTGGCCGGCAAGCCAAGACCCAGTCAGCCATTGCCCTGGACCCTGGTATGTCAAAAGGCTTTCGAGAACCTTAAAACCCTTTTCGCCAAAGAGCCAGTACTACTCCACCCACAGCCGGATGCCCCTTTCGTAGTCCAAGCTGACGCCAGTGATGTGGCCGTCGGAGCAGTACTCCTCCAGCGTAACAGCCGCGGGGTCCTACAGCCCTGCGCCTATACATCTCGCAAGTTCACGGTGACTGAAAGAGCATGGGCGATCTGGGAAAAGGAGGCGTTCGCTTTTCGGTGGGCGCTGGCAACATGGAGGCACCTGTTGGAGGGGGCGGCCTTACCGTTCGAGGTATGGACCGACCATAAAAACCTTGAGGCATTGCAAGCACCATGGCGCCTTGCCCCCAAGCACGTGAGGTGGGCCCAGTATTTCGCCCGCTTCCGGTTTACCCTAAAGTATGTGCCTGGGGGACGAAACTTTTTGGCGGACGCTCTGTCACGTATGCCACAGTACCACAGCAAAAGGGAGGAGGTGGTACAGGCTATTATGCCGCCCTACAGCCAAGGGGTCGCGGGACTCCAATCCAGTACGGTGGGAAGTAGTACGTTGTCCGGCATAGAGGAAGCCACACGAGATGACGTCTGGCTCCGGAACCACCCGAGCCTTTTGACACAGAGGGAGGGGGTTGCCTGGAAGGGCGACAAAATGTATGTTCCTGGGGTGTTACGGGACACTGTCCTCAAACGATGCCATGATGCCAAGCAAGCGGGACACTTCGGGTTCCTTAAAACCCTACATCTTGTTCGACGGCAGTTCTGGTGGCCCAGGATGAAACCCGAGGTGGAAGCCTACGTGAAAGCGTGTCATGTGTGTGCCACCGCGAAACCCCGTGTGGGAAAGCCACTGGGCCTTTTGCAGAAGGTCGCCGACCCGCACCGGCCGTGGGAGGAGATCGCCATGGACTTTGTCGTCAATCTGCCCAATAGCCGTGGTCACACTGTGATCTGGACGGTCATCGACCTCTTTTCGAAGCAGGCCCATTTCATCCCCTGCAAGGGCCTGCCTTCGGCACAGCGACTGGCACGTCTCTTCCTTCAGCACGTATACCGCCTGCACGGAGCACCTCGACGCATCATATCGGATCGGGGAGTGCAGTTCACCGCACGGTTTTGGCGTGACTTTCTCCGGCTCCTTGGGACGTCACAAGGCCTCAGCTCGGCGTATCATCCCAGCACCAACGGGGTGGCGGAGCGAGCAAATGCTATGATCGAGCGCTACCTACGCAGCTACGTCACCTATCAGCAGGACGATTGGGTGGACCTCCTGCTGTTTGCTGAAGTGGCGTACAATAACACCGTGCATGGCAGCACAGGGTTTGCCCCCTTTCGGGTGGTGCACGGGTTAGACTTTGTTCCCATCCCCGAGTGGCCCCAGGGGACGGTCACTCCTCACTCCCCACAAACCTGGATCACACGGGTAACCACGTTGTGGGGCCAGGTAAAAGACGCCCTCAAGCAGGCCGAAGCAGCGGTTAAAGCGCAGGCCGACAAAAGGAGGGGGGAGCACAAACCCTTTCAGGTTGGGGACTGGGTATATCTGTCCACCAAATACCTACGGCTAAGGGTACCCTGTAAGAAATTAGGTCCCAAATACGTAGGGCCGTTTCAGGTAACGCATGTACTGAACCCGGTGACCGTATGACTGCGGCTGCCCCCCTTGTTGGGAAAGGTACATCCTGTGTTTCATGCAAGCCTTCTGAAGCTAGCTCCTCAGGCCCCGTCGCAATCGGCGCCGGGACCGGTTACCGGGTCACAGTACGAAGTGCAGGAGGTGCTCGACTCTCGGACCCACCACGGAAAAGTACAATACCTCATCCGGTGGAAGGGATACCCCCTCTCTG
>NW_015389394.1:66299-67655 GCF_001527695.2 Protobothrops mucrosquamatus
GGATGGAGGTGAAGAGGGAGACAACATCAAAGGATACCATCTCTTCATCTTCCTCCACCCTCAAGGTCTTAATCCGGCTCAGGAACTCCTCCGCCGACTTTACCGTGGTGGTGCTGTCACTAGTTAGATAATTAATACGGCCACTTAGCCACTTGGCTAGCTCCGAGGTGGGGGTGCCCCGGAATGCCACAATGGGGCGTAGGGGAACGCCCGCCTTATGGATTTTAGGTAACCCATAAAATCTCGCTAACGCTGAGTCACTGGGGCGTATCCTCCTCAGAATGTCCTCCCCCAACCTCTTGCTTCGTTTCAGGCCATCTAGCAATTTATTGATGTGATTTTTAAACGTGGTCATAGGATCTTTGTCGACCACTCTATATGCTGCTTTGTCCTGAAGTAGTTCCAGCGCCTTGTTTGTATATGCCACCCTGTCCATCACAACCGTGGCCCTCCCCTTATCCGCTGGAAGCATTACGATGGATTGGTCTCTCTTAAGCTGTTCTAAAGCCTCCATCTCTAGTTTCGACAGCGTCTGGTACGGCTTGTGGTTTACCAACAAGCCGGCCACCTGCTGCCTGAGTGTGTTCTTGACTTCCTCTCCTCCCCTGATGCGGAGCACAGTGGGCTCTAGCGCTGCTACAAAGTCCAATGCGCACGCATCTGTGAGGTTATATCCCGCGTCCCTCTGCAACAGAGTGAGTTGTGGCTTAGTACCTTCGAGGACAGGTTGCAAACCAGTCTATCGGTGAAACTATCATCGTCCAACTCACGCAGGCCGTCCATCCTGCGTTGGAACGTTCCCCTCATGTGTTGGTTTCTCCTCCTGGAGGATTGCTGGATATGCTGGTAAAGTGTCTGGAAATGTTGGTCTGTCAGTTCCACAATGCACCTTTCTCGGCAATCCTGGGCCCACGCCTTCAAGCCATTTATGCGCCTATGTTGGTCGTTGATGAGCGCAAGCATGGTGCGGCGTTGAAATTGACGGACCGCTAGCTGGCACTCCAGGGAGTCCACGGCAGGTTTCCTCCTCAATGATCTTGGAGATAGTCTCTCTCTGATACAGCCATGCAGGAATGCCAGCTTACAATAGCTCGCTGTAATGCGGTGTGCCAGTCTCTCCCACTTTCTGGCCGTGAGCAATACTGCTCTATCATATCTATTGGTAATTAAACTAAATATACGATCCCTGGGTGCATCCATGCCAAACAAATAAAATAAAACGAACACCAGGGTAAAATAATCAAACTCTAGGAGTTTAATGTTACAGTACCAAATGCCAAGCTTTCGTCAGCGTTCTGCTGACATCATCAGGGCTTAAACGGTCAGTCTATGGGAGAGTTTTATAGTTCGAACTTG